>NC_039282.1:18572250-18699460 GCF_003368295.1 Carassius auratus
CATATATAAAATATATATAAATGTGTGTATAATGATTTGATTTACAGTGCCTTCATAAAACGAATAACTAAAAAGCTAAAACACGCCTTCTTGTCAATTTGTAGAAGTAGAGTTTAAAAAAGTCTTGTGTAATTATTGCTTCAGTTCAAAGCATGTATTAATATTCATGACTACATCTTGGATCAAATTAAGACTTGATTCTATGATTATTCACCCATCTGTCTGTGTCTTATAGGGTTTTTTATGACATTTGACAAAAACAAGAACCAGGCTCTGGATTATCAAGAACTCCCAGCAGCTCTGACAGCAGCAGGTGAAACCTGACACACACACCACTCACACACACACACACACACAAGTATGCAAGTATGAGCATGAACACACACCCTGAACACGCAATGCATTCACTGACACAACACTTATTGAGAATGTCTCTCTCTCTCACACACACACACACACACACCCATCCATCAGGAGAGAAAGCTGTTCAGTCATTACTCTGAATGTTGACGATCGGTTGATCTGAGCTCGTGTGCTCTGGTCTAGGCATATTCAGGTGGATGAATTCATACTGCAGCTGATAAGCCTGCGTTAACAGCGAGCCAGATATGACTGTCAGCTTCCCAGGATTCCTCTTCCTGCTCAATCGAAACTGGGACCCACAATGATGCGTAAGAGAGCACCAACAAATCAAAAGTCAAAATTACCGTTTACTGCAAAGCAGACAATGTATTTATTTAGCGGCAAAGCTTTTATCCAAAGCGACTTTACAAATGAGGACGATGGAAACAATCACAATCACCAAAAAGAACAATGAAAAGGCAAGTACTTGTAACAAGTCCTTGGTTACCATAGTAAGGGTTTTTAAATCATGATAATAAATAAAAAAGAATAGAATAGGAAAGTAATGAAAGCCAGCTAGTGTTAGAGGTCTCTATTTGCTTTTTGGTAATTGTATTAGAAATTAAAAGAAAAAACTTAATATGGAGATTAAAGAAACTAGTGTTAGTTTCTTTTTCTTTTTTTAAAGAAAACCAAGCTGTTAGTAAATACATAGTATGCGAGTCTAAAAAGGGCATTTTTTAAAGAATAGAATTAGAATAGAGAGTGCTAGAGTAAAGATGGAAGAGATGTGTGAGAAAGTGAGAGAGTGATTTTGTGTTTCTTTGGGATGATCAGTGATGTGCTGTTCATTTGCAGAACACAAGCTTCTAGAGGAACACAATCTGAAGTAATATATTTAGGTAAGGGGTGCAGAGCCAGTGCTTGGTTTTGTAGGCAAACATCAATGCCTTGAATTTATCCGAGCAGCCTATTGGAAGCCAGTGCAAACTGATAAACAGAGGTGTGACGTGTATTCTTTTCAACTCATTTAAAATTAATAATAGTATAAACAAATAGTGTGTAAACCAAAACCCACACATGATGTATAATAAATAAATAATAATAAATCACTTTACAATTTCACCTTGTTTTTAATGCATTTAAAAAAATAATTGTTATATTGGAACACCAAAAGGAGAATTTTTGAAACAGTCTTTCTAGTATTTTTCTAAGTCTTTAAAAAAACAAACAAACAAAAAAATTAAAAAACAACAGTAGGATATTCCTTAAAATGTAAAAGAAAGAAAGTCTTATGGGTTTGGAGTGTCACGAGGATAAAGTGCAGGACAATTACAGTTAATTTAAACTAAAACTATGAAAACAACTTTTAAAAAAATATATAAATTATTTCATCATCAAACATTTTAAATTAGAATTAAAACTAATAAAAGTTTGAAAAGAAAAACTGTACAGAAAGTAATAAAAATGAATAAAAAAAAATATTTAACTAAATATGCAAACACAACCTACAATTTAAAAAACATACTGTAAAAAATGATATTTTTTAAAATAAATCGGTTTCAGTCTTTATACTTCATAATTTCTGACTGAAAATAGTTTCTTCACAACGTTTTTTTTCGTTTATGAATGACATTGTAAAATGTAAATGCAAAGAAAATGTAAATATATATATATATATATATATATATATTATATATAATATATATATATATATATATATATATATATACACACACACACACACATACACACGATTAAAAATGATAATGAAGTGGTTGTTTTTGTGTTCAGGCAAGTTTCAATCATTTGATATGACGGGGATGGGAGTGATTTCAGTAAACAGCAGACAGGTAAAAACATGAAATACATGAGAGCATTGAGTCCTGTTCACACACACACACACTCATATTTCTTCCTCTGAAGCCTCTTTGATGTTCAACCTGCCTGATCCAGCCCTTCTTTAGTTCTTCTTAACCACCTTTATGCAACATGATTGACAGTTATTATGTGAGTCAGAGCTGAATTTATTATCTTGTGAAAATTCTTGTGAATATTTATGCATTTTTCTCTTGATTTGTAGTTCCTGCACATGACCATGTACAACTGATTCCAGACCAGCTGTATGGAAACAACTCTACATCTACTTTAATTATTTCTGTAAATGGATCCTTCCAGGACTGGATGATGATTACTTTTCATTAGTAACCATAATAAAAAGATGAAATAATTGATTATTTTATGTTGGTATTTTTATTTTATAAAAAAATATTTTATAACAATTTAGTATTGTAAATTATAAATAAATATTATATATAATACTGATACAAATAATAAATAATACATATTCTGACAAAAATATTTTTAATGGAAATTTGTGCAGTATTTTTATTAATAACCATAATAAAACTGTATTTTGATCATATTTATTTGATAAAAATATTATCATTTATTATTTAGCTTTAAAATTATAACAATTTAGTATTATAAATTATATTATAAAATAATGAAAAAAAAATATTTTTTGGTCCTCATTTGAGTTTATATGAATACTTGCAATTTTCAAATGTGTTGTTCTCTTGTCTCTGGAGGCGTGTTCTGTTAATATTTATTACAGGTGGGAACTTTTGAGAACATGCACGACGAAATATGCCAGATAATGAGAAATGCGTGGACCGGATCAGTTCAGGAATCTTACATATGCTTCGGGTCTGTAAAATGTCCCAGCTATAATTTTTAACATGCATTTGCTCCTGCTTTGAATTGCAAAACATTAAATGATTCAAATAAGTGACTGATTTGTATTTGAATCTTAGCTAATGGAAGAGATGATATTATAGATAAAGCTCAGTGTGGGTGTGTTTGAGTTTGATGTGCTTTAATGCTCTGGATTTGGGTGTTATAAACAATATAAACAGCAGCGTATGGCTGATGCGCTCCTCTGTCTGATGTTGACCCACTTCACGTCCCATTTGACAGACACAATGAAATATTAATGTCAGGTTTGAACAGCTTATAGCTGCTGGAGATCCAGACTAGTGTAACCACAAAAAATTCAAGTCATAAACATTCATGTGGACTTCACCCAACAATGTGTGTTATTAAAACTGTATAGAGTTGAATTCAGATGAAGGTTAGAAAAAACAACTCAACCGGCTGGTGAGTGTTTCGTGGAAAGAGTATTAATAATACATCAACTCTTTCTGTTTTTGTGAGTGTGTAAAGTTAGAAGATACAGGTTCCACTGATACACTGTACAAGCAGAAAAGAAATGTCTTTACATTTAACACTTCTATTCCCTTTGTTTTTGATTACATTTTCATATAGAATTAATATAATTACACTCTATACATGATATAGAATGATAGATAGAACGATAGATAGAACGATAGATAGATAGATAGATAGAATTTTGTTAATATATAAAATGTATTTATATCGTGAATATTATTATTAAGATGGAATAGACTGTTAGAAAGATTTTAGTAATAATGAAATGTTTTCAAATATGTTTGATAATATATGCAAATTATGTAACATACACACACACACACATATATATATATATATATATATATATATATATAATTTATATATATATATATATATATATGTATATGTGTATATATATATATATATATATATATATATATATATATAATTTATATTAAATGTATATATGCAAATAAGTTAATTGTGTATGTGTGTGTGTGTTTTGTTATAATATTTTACAAATTATAAAAAAGAAAATAGAAAAAACACGTGATTAGTAGACTACTTCTGAAACCCACTGACAAATTCATATTTTATCCAATGGCAGAAGCCCATTCCCTTCGTGGGAGGAGCCAAGATCAGATATCTTCTGAACAAGTAGATCCGGCTATTAAATATTCATGAGTTTCCCGGGCCTGCTACCTCCTCCTCAGTGGGAGCGGCGCGTCTCCTACTCCATTTTTGTCAGACGGGTGGAGGAACGCACTCTCGGCAGGGGTTCTGTCAGTCCACACAGCGGATACTTCATACCGAGCAACAAAGACTTCGAGAGCAATTATTGCAGGCTGTTTTCCTTTGCTTTAAGTTGAGGAAGAGTCTATCCAGTGTCTCGGTTTTCCTGAGATGGTAGATTATCACGCCTCTAATAATCAATCTTTATATTCAGCGGGCGAACAACAGATATACATGGAGCAAGAAAACGACTGGGACCGGGACCTACTGCTGGATCCGGCCTGGGAGAAACAGCAGCGAAAGGTAAGAGCTTCTGAAAGCTCGGGGGCCTCCGCAGGGGCCTGCCAGATGATATAGTTCCGAGTATAACAAACACGCTTTTGTCGTCTTATTATCGCTAGTCTGCTTTTCTACGCGTTTAGAACGGCGGCACGCTTCGAATGTTACAATGTTTCGCGGGATTCGAATGTTACAATGTTTCGCGGGATTCGAATGTTACAGTGTTACAATGTTTCAGTCGCGCGCGCGTGTGCGTGAGTGATGCATTGTAACGGCTGAACCTGTTTTACTAGAGCGAGTTTCATTCGCTACTGCTGCCTTTTTCCCCCTCTGTTCTTTCTCAAAGCGACATTTAGACTCCTAGTTACAGCCAGACATCCGGATTTAAAATGGCAGTAGCTAGATATCACAGCACGAGAGCTCCAAATAGCTGTGAAAATGCTGTTTGTAAAGTGTTTATCTGCTGTTCTGGAGAGGAAAGATAAGCTAAAAAGAACAAAAAAAAGGAACGAGCGAGGCGCGTTCTCGTTTTGAATTCACTTTGTGGTGTTTCTATTTAAAACCTGATTCATAGTGAGTGTTCAGGGTTTCATTCACATTAATTATTATAATGAATATTGAGGAATGCTCTGGGGTTGAATGACGTTTTTGGGTGTGTGTATTTTGGGGCAAAGACAAGCTTGACTGATTTGCATTGTATGATGTGACAGAAGGTGTTTAGAGAGTTTGAGAAAGGAACGTCAATGTTTGATTGGAAAAATAATAAATTATTAACCCACCAGAGCCCCTTCAGCAAAAACACTCACACACTAATGAATCACATATATATAGTCACAGTCACACTGGCCTTCAGACCTCAGAGGTGTGACCAGCCATAAACAAGGCATTTATTTGAGAAAGTCAAGTGGAGAAAGCGATCAACCAACTCTCGAGCACTCCTCCCCGTTTCTATACTTGTTTATTAACATTTGTAAAGCCAAATATCTAGAAAGCAGGGTAGCCGTCCAATACACGCAATATGTATTTCAGAAACTAAGATGAATAAAAAAACTACTATATATGTCATGTGTAAAATACACATACAACCTGACCGGTATCAGTGAACGGTTGTCAAAACTTTGACAGTACTAGACCGTAAACTGTGTTTTTTAGCCAATCAGAAATGCCCGACATATTTTTAGAGGGCGGGGTTCTAGAGAGCAGGTTTGTGGTTGGGATCGGTCTAATTAGTTGTGTTTGGTATTGCATTCTACCATTTTGCTTTCATAAGTACTGTAGTATGTATACTATGCAGAGTATTCATAGTTAACTTGTTCCTATTGCCAGAATGTGTGTGGAAAAATGTCCCACAATGCAGTTCGCTTTACATTTTGACACAACCTTCCATTTCCAGTGTCATAAATTTCATTATGTTTTAATATTTAATTCCAAAAGGTATTGTTAAGTTTAAGGCTAAATTGTTATAAGTGGCTTAGTTATAGTAATGGCCAGGACCAATACAATGCAAGCTGTTAGTAAATCTGTCCCGATGTGTGTTATTTCCACACCACTAGTGGCACTAAACAGAATTGCAGAAATAATTACTGTTATCAAACAGGTTTCACACTCTGACTATCCGTTATTGAGACTTTTCTCATTTCCGTGCTTTTCAGTAGCAGATGTCATCACAGTTGGGAAATCTCTAGTGGTATAATATTTTTTTAAAACTTTGCAAAGGAGGACAAAAATATTGAGAGATTGAGACATTGGTCAGAAGAGAGAAGAGAGCTGTTAAATTTGCTGTCACTCCCTCAGCCATTTTATTAGACTTCATTTATTTTCTGTATACGCAAGTATAGTGTTATAAATGTACATAATTTGTAAAAGGGTCCATTGCATTTCCATTTGCTGCCACTAGTTGCAGACTTTGCCTATACGAACAATCTTCACAAGTCTGCATGTTTCTGAGGCTAAAAAAGTTTAGAGTGAATGTCCCTCAAATCTCGACTCAGCATTGGTCGTAAAGTGACGTTTCAGCTCTGGAATTTCTATTGCATGTTTGTGAGGATGAATATTACACACAGACCAAAGTTCACTTGTGATTACCAAACCAACGCATCCTTGTTAAAACCCCACACTGAGCTTCATTACAGTCTCCAAGCACTGTGGCCTATTTCTGCTTGACTGAAACAAGGCGTGTTGAATTAAACCAAAGTGATCCCCTTATCCGTGACAGACGTGAAATTACTCCCCGACAAATGCCAAACGCCCTGTGACCAGCTAAGACTTGCCTCTCCGGTCCACCCAAAATGTCTGTAAGGTCACTGAAGTGTTTCATTCTCTATTGAATAGTCTGTTTGGGTGTTGCAAAGCTGGGCGAATATGAATTGAAATAAGGCACGGTGATTTAACCGTCTTTGTTCTTGTTGTGTAGATAAAATCCAGTAGTGCTTGATAAGATGTCTGGAAAGCAAAAACACAACCTCATGCACTACAGGACAAGCGAATGTTTTCTAGATCAGAAGATCATGATGAGTTCATATACAAACATACGCAATCGTAGATGACTTTTTAAGGATGTTTTCTGTTGTCGTTTCTCGTGTCTTTCCATAGCAGTTTATATCACGGGGATCTTTTCTTAAAGGGACACTAAGTAGGAATTACTCCCATCTAGTGGTGAAATTGTATTTTGCATTCAAACTAATTTTGCTCTCCAGCGCCTCGCTTTTTCAAATGCGCGTTGCATCTACGGTAGGCGATATGTACCAAAAAGCTTTGACGGGATGTCTTCTAATAGCACTTCGTCGAGTTTTCCTTCAGGTGAACAGGTGTGTTATTTCAAACAAACTGCAAAATGACCATAAACAAACGAATGTTACAGTATGAATTACTGACTGTGGAAAACATGAAATATTGTAATTAGTAGTTATGTCTAATTTCTTCGTTATATTTTCTGAATTATATGCATTGTTAGATATAAAAAAAATATTGTAATATAGATTGTAACACTGACTTACCTGTCGAGAAGAAAACTGGCCACTTCAGCGTCTCTTTTGAAATCTTTATCCAGCATTAGCTCTTTCCACCTAGAAAAAGCTTCCCCGACATTAAGTCTTGTTTTCTGTAATCTACGGTCACATTTCCTTTTACGTTCTATTTTTGACTGTTTTGGCGACGATGTTTTCTTCTCCTGTGGCGCGGCATATGTATGATCCATAATAAGAATGCAATCCAGACTTTTAAACTTGCCGGTGCAGTTTCAAGCGCCTCTCACTGCTCTGCACCTGTGGAAACGCTGTGGAAACGCGTTGGCTTAGTACTTTTTGTCCCTCTCTGCTATTATAGTTTTGCAAGATGGCGGAACTACATGGAAGCCTCCGTCGACCTACCCGTCCCATGTATATAAAGATAATAAATTCTTCATTTACGAGGATTAGTTTAAACATTGGCATAGGTATTTGTACACCATTGAGGGCATATTTATGAATAAAAATATTGATTTTAGATAATAAAATACCTAAAAAGTTACTTATTGTCCCTTTAAATTTATCGTGACTTTTGTATAGTTTAAAACAATTTCCAGTAGGCTTTTCTATTCCTGTATTTTCAGATGTTTGTGATGAGCATAGATGTCAGTTGTATATCATAAACCGATGCTTTGACTCTAAGGGATATTATATTCAGCCAAAAAGAAAACCATTAAAAAATAAACATTTGTTACTTAAACGTTAACTAAAATAAATCACAATAACAACTTTCGTCTTATTTTTATTTGGTTCAGATGCAAAATAAATAGCTATAGACATCAAAAACTAAAATAACAAGCATGCAAAAATGACAATCTTAAAAATTAAAAGATAAAGAAAATGTTTTAAATGTATAGTAACGGACTGTAATATTTTCATTATAAATAAATAAATGTAACTGCAGATATAAATTGTCTTTTATTACACTGATATTGGCATCAAAATAATAATCCACTCAAGGCTGTGTGTTTTAGTGATTTTTCTCATAGTTGAAGACTTAAGGGTATAGTATTTAGACCCCTTACATGTAATAAATTCACTGTAACGCATGGCCTCGAGTGGATTATTGCTTTATAGGACCGTTAGGGACAACAAAATAAGAATTTCAGAGAACCAATAACGTAAGCCAAATAAAACCCCTTGAGTCATGGTGTTTGGTAGCGAGTTTGGCTCTGTATAAAGGTCTGTCTTTGTATTTCGTCATGTTGGTTTAAATTGTTACAGGACTGAAGTGAGCAGCAGCAAGTGTAATCAAATCATGCTTCCAGAATGTACATCAACTAGGCTTTAGACTAAACTAGACTTGAGCTACTGATCCAGAGCTTGCGTTCCTTAATAAAACAGTGGGATTCATTCTAAAAAGTTCAACACGTTGGCTCCGTTCCAAAACCTAGTGAGTTGTTGTGCTGTCTACTGTCTAAATAGGTAGTTGTCTTCTCAGGCAACACTTAAACTGAGAGGTAACTTCATAAGTCACTAATATTGTAGTGCTCTACAAAAAGGTAACCTAATAATTATGGAGCTCTCTACAAAGGTTGAAACGCATAAAAATGAGTCTCATACAAATAAGTGTGAAAAATGTTTTCTGAAATCGTAAATAAAGATTGAGTGTATTTTAAAAGAAAATGCTTTTCTGATTAATTCAGTGTGTTATTGTCATTGTTTAGTCATTTGTCTTGACTGAAAATTGATTTAGTGTTTGTCATTATCATTTTAGTCTAATAAGTATAAAAATGTGTAAAACACACACACAAATATTTGGTAAAATAGTCCATTTGTAGTTAGACTCAACTTTTACTGTTGCTGTATTTCAGTATTGCATGAAATACTACTAATAATCAACATTTATGTTGTGTTTCATGCCATCTTTGATATTTTTTACTGTGCTCATTGCAGTGCACTATGGGATCCTAATGAGACCTAATCCTAGTTAATTTTAAAACTAGATTGAAAGAGAGTTTGTGTTAACAATTAAAGTTGTGGTGGTTAATTTTGTATCGATTATAATGCACATTTTCGTCATGCATTTCATATGAAGTTTCTAAGGTAAGAAATCTGTTTAATGGTAGGTATGTTAGATAGATGAATATGACTGTATCTGCAGGGGCCAAGGAAGAGACCACATCTTTTATGTGTGATTATTTGTGATTGGCTTCACCTCTTCATGTTGTGGTATCGCAGTAGCCTTGCCTCAGGGTCGTGCCGCTGTCGTCTCGGGTCAGTGACTGTGAGACCGTGTGATTGGACTCATTGATGGTGTTTAGTGAGAGTGCAGTTTTCATCTGGACTCGGGGATTGCAGCATGTGCCCTGATGGGCAGCCGTCCACCTGCTCTGAAGGGAATCCCAGTGTGCATTGAAAAATGAATCAAGGATAGAATTTGGGTTGAGAAATGATGATTGCAATTACAGTCAAAACAGAAATGCATCAGTCTAATTGGAAATGAACCACCTGACCCAACATGGAGTGCTGCAGTGATGCATTTCTGTAGGCCAACCCTTAAGTGTGATGGAGATTTACTACTAATCACAGAAGCAGCTTTTCTGACAAGATGTGCAGAAGCTAATGTGCAGCCCTAATAAACAAGCCACGGTTGCTGACTTCCAGCTTTATGCGACAGCTCGTTCAGTCCTTATTTAAAAGCATTTTATCTGAAAGTTTGAATAGTTTGCAAGAGAACAATTATAAACCGTAAAAGCAACATATAGATGATTTAAACAACATTTTATCAAACGACAAGCTTTAAAAAAAAAAAGTTTCACTGATAAACTTGACCCTGGAGCACAAAAGCAGTCTTAAGTCTCTGGGGTATATTTGTAGCAATAGCCAAAAAAAACATTGCATGGGGCAAAATTATCGAAGTAAAGATCATGTTCCACAAATATATTTAGTAAATTTCCTACTGTTAATATATCAAAACTTTTTGATTAGTAATATGTATTGCTAAGAATTAATTTGGACAACTTTAAAAACGATTTTCTCAGTATTTAGATTTTTTTTTATTGGACTCTCAGGTTCTAGGTTTTCAAATAGTTGCATCTCGGCCAAATATTGTCCTAATAAACCATACATCAATGGAAATATTGTTTATTCAGCTTTCTGATTATGTTTAAATCTCAATTTCGAGAAATTGACACTTAAGAGTGGTCCAGGGTCACAAATAGAATAAAATGTGAAAATCTTGAGCTTATGTTTCAGGCATTTCACCAAAAACACAGTGACTTCAGGATGCTGGAACTGGATGTCCTAAAATAACTAACATCAGGTGTGTTATGTAGATTAAAGTGGGTTTGTGGTCACTGAAGGTTTTTCTGCATCTGTGTAGTAAAAATACTTATTATAGCTACATATGCAAATGTTGCATCAGTGGAACTGACGGCTAAACTTCAGCAGTCAGTTATTTATGCCAGAAGCAGGAATTAAAGGAGTGAAATGCAGAAATTTTGACTTTGTCTCAACTGTAACTCTGCTGGTCAGTTCTGTACAGTTTAACACTCACTATTTCACTGATATTTTGTATGTATTGCGTTTGACAGGTTCTCTGTTGTGGTCGAGTCTCGAGCATCACCCGAACAGACAGTTAACTTATTTTTGTCCTTCTAAGCGTTTCACACGACACCATGTTGTTTCTCAGATAACGAGATGTGCTGTGCAGAAGTGCGATTGAGTTTGCATGTGTGAGTTCCTGTTAAATTAGGCCTGAGTGCATGTGTTTGTGCTCAATAGTTTGATAATACTTCATCATTTCTGCTTGTGAGTATGCATGTTGAAAATAAGTGGCGTAATCTAAATCCCACTGCCGTGCTGTGTTTTCCATGCACTAAACAGTTTTTCTGCTACACGGAAGAGTTAGTTTGCAAATGAGTCGATTGCATGGGAGAAGGTCTGGACTTGATGTCAGAACAAATAGATGACAGATGCAGTTATTGATATTAGGCATTAAGTATCTTATGATGATGGTCGAACCCAGACCTGAATGCATCTCTTCCCAGAATGGAGCTTTGAGCACTAAATCAGCGAACGAAAGGCTGAGCGTGAGTCATGGCATGCTGGGTAAACCGAAGCATGAACTGAAGCTGTGGTTACTGTGCACTAATTGTTTTAGTGATGTGTGGACCCGGGTCAGGTGTGTCCAGTGAAATCAGTGAGTGGGAGTGGACTGTTTAAAGACATCACAGAGGGTGTAGCATCACCTGACCTACTTCAGTCACACCCAGCCGCAGAAACTCTACCAGAGAAATGCCTCTGCATACTTCCAGTAATACAAGTGTAAAATGTCTATATTTTTATGCATCATACCTGTGACGAACATACGAATTGTTGATTATGCACATTTTATCACTGATGTTATGTCTTATGTTGAGTGTAAACAGAAAAAATGGCTAATAGCAAACTGATTTTGTCATATTAAACATAATTTTCCATGAACAGCTCTTTTTAACATTGTGATTTTAATTATTATTGCTGTTATTTGAACTTACCTGGAATGTATAATAGTTTTAAAATATTTACATATAATTGATGATTTTTTTTTGAAAGTGAGCTTTAAAAAATAATTTTAAAGTGAATTTATATGTAATTAATATTACAATTAGTTTTAGTTATATTTTAAAAAATGTTAATTTATAGTAGTCTTATCATATTTATGATCTTTTAAGTGAGCTATAATTTTTTATTATTCATTTATTTTATTTAGATTTTAAAATTTGACATTTTTAATTCTAATAATTAAACATTACAGCTCAAAATCTATAATTGTAAATCTAGAACCGTAATGTAAAATTTATATTATATATAAATGTATATAACAATTTTAGATTTTTTTTAATATAGGTGATTTTAAGTAATAAAGTAATATGAAGTAATTTATTAAGTTTAATTGTGTGTGTGTGTGTATAATATATATATTAATATTTTATACACACACACACACACACACACACACACATAAATGCATTCTGTTGTTGCCAGTGGACTGTTAGTTCCACATCTGTGGTGTAAAGTATCTGTAAAGGCTGTTGTTCAGGCTTGAGTCTGTGTTCCCGCTCGTGTGTGTTGAAGAGGAAGTGTCAGGAGCTGTTCCAACCCAAATCTCCTGATGCCACTCATCCTGCCAGAAATCAGAGGCACTCTTGCCGTGTCTGTGTCTCTGGGCGGGTCTTCATGAGTCTCACACTCATGCTGCAGGCGTTCAGATGGCACGTCCAGTAATCTATGACTCACTCGGACCTTTGATTTGACGCTTTCTTGAAAGATTCCTGGTTTTATATTTTACTTCACTACGTTCTGTTAAAAAAAAAAAAAAAAAACAAGCACTGAAGCCTAACGTGCTCCCTTTACAGAGTGAACGTGATCGTGAACTGTGAGTGATTTTAATAACCCCTCATATTGATCACATTTAACCCCAAATTCTCTTTTGGATTGTTCTTGTTCTCCAAATGTACACACTGTGGAAAACATGTCCAAGTCAAATTTCACTCCGGAAGTTAAAAATTACTTAAAGAAAATGAAGCTTATTTTAACGACCATTGAGACATCGTTTCATGACTGTAAAAGGACATTTAAACCCCAGACACTTGACTGTAATGCACAAAACAAATGAGATGCATTTGAATCTTTTCTTGAACACATCTTTTCTCTAATGCACTTTAGAGATGTAGAATATGTTTTGCGTTGTTCTTGGTTTTTATACTGTATATGCATATTTAATCCCATATCCTCTTTACTGTAATTCAAAACAAATAAGATAGATAGATAGATAGATAGATAGATAGATAGATAGATAGATAGATAGAGGATTAGAGAGATATAGACCGGATTAGAGCCTGGCTTCAGTTTCCCATCCAAACTACACTCTCAAAATATCGATTTGATTCTTTGAGTCCATGTTTGTTTGGCCGTGTGGATCCTGAAGAGGTGTCTTCATCAGACGTTCCTGTTCTTTTAAACGATGTTGGATGAGGGGTACATTTATAGTGCTGTCATAAAAGACACACTCGGATCAATAAACCAGCTATAAAGCCCGTTTAACGGGTGAGCTGTAGCCCTGAGGGTGTCATCATGTATTGTGATTGCGTCCTGCTAGTATCGTGAAACCAGACTTGTAATTTCGGCGTAGTTTGTGGTCCACTTTGCAGATTGTTCTGGTCGAGTCCCGTCCACTTACGACAGGAAGAGACCTGACATGTAAAACAGCGGGGAAGCAGAATTAATTTGGTTTTGATGTGAGCAGGTGAAACTGAAGAGGACGATGCTTCAGGAGTAGATCAAGAAGCAATAAAGCCATGATGGTCTTCTCTTCTAGATAACAGTTCTCATGATTATGTGATGATAATAGTAGGAAACGTTAAAATTGTGGTGTTTTATTATTTATTTTTTTTGTTCTATTCTTTTGTTTTGAATATTTAGTTTGTTAAAATAGATTCATTTTGTTGTTTTATTAATTTATATATATACACACACACACAAACAATTTTATTAATGTTTTATTTCAGTTTTAGTAAATATATTATTTTCATTACCTTTTTATTAAATTAAAAATGTTGCAGTGGAAACTAACTGAAATACAATGTTTTCTTTTAGTTAATATTGTTTTTGTTTTTTTTGTAAATTATTGTTATCTCTGTGTATGTATAAAAATGTATTATGTATATCATTAAATATAAAATATATGTACTTTTTAATTTATATAATTCCAAACCTATCTTTTCTTTGTGCAATCACTGATTTATTTTTTTCTATAGTCATTAGAGGTAATTGGTATATTTTTGAAAATGTGCGTATTTATCTGCGTGTATGTGTGTATATATATATATATATATCTATATCTGACTATCTCTACATTTGATTTGACACAGATATTTATACATATATGTCAGATGTGTTGTTTTTGCCACCATGTGAAGGAAAATCATGCAATAGCACTTCTCTGTGCTCTTAGAAAAACTTGTTGTGCACAAATATGGCCGTTTAGTTCAGGAAGTCTATAAAACCTTGACCTTCTCCTCCTGCGACGTGGCATATGGATTGGTTTGAGGCAGGATGTTGTCATCCTCTCTGCAGCCCACAGTTAAAAACTCGAAAACCTGAAAACTTTCCCCTCTTTCCTCAACGCTGGAGCAAAACAGATGTGAAACCCACATATATGGCTCGCGTTTTTGCTGCAGATGTGCATTCTTTTCCCATTGAGATCTTTGAGCCAGCAGTTGCAGAATAGGAGGGAAGAATTTTTTGCATGCATTTGAGAAGCAGATGGACCTGTACTGACCCGAAACACTGAACCCCGGAGCCCCACAGGCTTTCAGGGCTCGGAGAGCGTGTCTCTGTCAGCCTCTTGAGAGCAGGAGGAAGTCGTGGTTTCTGCTTTGTTTCCTTTAATGCTGTGAACTCTGACTATTCGTGTGTGTAAAGGGAACATGTGATCAACTGTCTCGTGGGAAATGTTGTTCGTAATCCTGTTAATGTGGAATCAATGTCTCTTCATCAGTGTGGGTCATTGCAGGAGTTTCTGTAGATGAAGACACCAGCGCTTTATATAACTCTGAAGTTATTTTAGGTCACTTCAGAGCTTTCATTCTTGACTGAACGTACTAGTTTAGCTGGTCAGTTGTTCTCGCTGTGGTCTGCTTCAGATCAGCGAGCGTGACACACTTGCTCAAAAGCAGAACGGATTATGATGTTGTTCAATTCTTTTTGTAGAGAAACACACGAGGAACAAACATACGTGATGTTATTTTTCCTTCAGAGTCAGTAAGAGGAGCAATCGTCATGTTTAAAATGAGTCAAAAATGGGTTTCAACAAGACGAGGAGTGTCAGGAAATCTTAGGTCTGAAAAAGTAATGGATAAAAAAAAGTAAATTTTAATTATAATGCAATATTTGTAATTTATACTTTTAAATTTGGATGATTGTTTCCTCAAAAATGGAAGAGAACCACTGAATACACAAAAATGGAATTGACTGTAAAATGTAGAATGTCATGGAATTTTCCTCCACATTTTAATTTAAAAAGTAAACCTTTGTAAAACTTGTTTGCAAAACCTTATTTGATTTTTGACTTTGACATTTTTAAAACATTAATTATGCATTTATTTGATCGACACCATTTTTTTGCACAATAAATGTGTATTAAACCATAAAACACAGAATCCAGAAAAATTTAAAAAGACAACAGAATTTGTGTAAAAAAAACAAACAAAAAAATATTCACAATTATTAAATTCTCCATAAATTATAAAATGTCAATGTTTTATTAATTTAATTTATTTGACATCCTTTGCAATTATTATAAATTTGTTAAACTGAAACTAGAAAAATTGTAATGAAAAAAAAAATTATATATATATTATATATATAATAAAAATAAAACCACTAATAATAATAATTCATTAATTAAAAAAATAATAAAAATACAAGTATAAAACTTACTTAAAATATAGATAAAAATGTATCTAAAATATAGCATTTTTATAGTTTGCTAATATTTATTTCTATATATTTATCTATTTATTTATTCATTTATTTTTTTACCATATTTTCTATTTTAGATTCTATATTAGATTTTGCAGTCTTGTAGGTCGTACAGCTCATGATGCTAGACGAACCTTGACCGTGAGAAGCCACAGCACAGTTTCCATCTACTGATAGCATTGTCTGCTCTGTGGGGGTTTGAGTCATTTTTGTCTTACAGCGAAACACACAGCAGAAACAGTTAGCGAAGCCAAAGTGTGTGTGATCTGGATGTGTGAAAAAAGGCCTTTCATTGTGCTCTGGCTTCGGACGTTCGGTCGCCTGAGATTCTCCAGTTTGTCTCAGCTGTTGAAAAGACGTGGGTTTCATGATTGTTGACGCACAAGCTTCGTCTTTTCTGCTTGGAGTTTCATGGAAGTGTGCGGTTCTGGAGCGGTCGAGGTCTGATGTTCCCAGGCATTTGAGTGTGTGGTTTCTCGACAGACCGCAAGAGCCTACGAGAGCCTGTGATGTCATGAGACCAGATCTGAGCAGATCTTCTCATCATCATGACACAAATGACACCTCAGTCTCCGGTTGCTGATTTCGGGATGACTGAGCCGCTCAACTATGTGCTACTTCCTGTCATTTAATTGTGAAAGATCAGTTATATACTAAAATAAAGATCTTACTGACCCCAAAATCAGCAAGGAAGCATTAAACTAGTCAGTGTGACAGGAAAGACATTAATAATGTTACAGAAGATTCCTATTTCAAATAAATGCTTTCTATTCATCAAAGAATCCTGAAAAATAAAATGCATCAAGGTTTCCTCAAAAATATGAAGCAGCACAACTGTTTTCAACATTGATAATAATCAGAAGTGTTTCTTGAGCCGTAAAATATCATATTATTCAGATTTCTAAAGATCATGTGACACTGAAGACTGGAGGAATGATGATGAAAATACAACGGAGCATCACAGGAATACATTACTTTTGACAAGATTTCTGCATATAAAACATATTACACTATTACTGTTTTTGCTGCAGATAAATACAGCCTTGGTGAGCAGAAAATATGTATTTCAAAAACATGAAATAATGGTCCCATCCCCAAACTTTTGAGATATATGAATATTTTTTAATGCAATTTAAATAATCTCATTTGTCTTTTTAATGTTGTCTTGTCCTAAAATACTTGCATGCCATTTTTTTTTTAAATGTAATGCTCGTTATTTAAACTTTTTATTTATTTATTTTTGCAAGTTAGTATTTATATTAACATATAAAACTATGTGCTGTTTGTGGGGACTGTTGACATTTTGGTCTTATGGCATCCCTAGTTTTTTTGTGATGTGGTGTGCCACCACAGCTCTCTCTCTCTCTCACACTCACACACACACACACACACACACTCTCTTACACAACTTTTGAAGTGTGTAAAAACAGATGTGGGCAAAGCCACTTCACTGACAGGAAATATGGACCCACTCCGGCTAACTTCTGCACAAAGGCATGTCTTCATTTACTGTATGTGTGTGTGCGTGTGCGTGTGTGTCTGAGAGAGACCATGAGTAGATAAGTGTACAATGTTGAGTAATTTATAGCACAGAAAAGCGTTGGTACACCTATTGTGAAAGATGATTGTGTGTGTGTGTGTGTCTTTTGGGTAAACATGGTCGGTGTATGTGAATGGGCTGTGAATAGTTGTCAGCGGTATGTGTGCGTTTCAAACAGAATTAGGAGTGGGACAATGACTCAGTTTGCACTGGAATGTCTGGGGGGGGGGGGGGGGTGTGCGCGTGTGTGTTTGTGTGTGCGTGCACATTCCTATTGAAATTACTGCAGTTCTGCCTAGCTTTCTTTCTATGTCTGCCCAGTGTTATTTAAATATTTTTTAGCAATTTTTTTTAGCAATTATTAATATTTAGAATTTTCATATCTGTTCTCATTTTGATTTTAGTTAGTTTAGTAGATTATTTTTGAAATGTATCCATTAGAGGTCAACCGATGTATCGGTTTTGCCGATTAATCGGCACCGATAGTTAATTCCTGGAACAATCGGTTATAGGCAAAAATCCAAGCTGATAGTTTTCCGGATTGCGTCTGTTGGTGGAGCGACTGAGAAGGGTCTGTTTTCATTATACAGTGCGAAAGCTGTTTGCTGTTTGTTCAGAAACATGATTTGTAGCACACTGAACAGAGCGAGAAACTTCAGACCTGGATTTTAAATGTTGCTGACAGAAAACCCTGGCACGCCTCAGAGCGCCATTCACATACTTTTACATTATATTAACCGTTGTTAATGTACATAATGAATTGAATATTGAGCATTTCTGTTGAACATTTGTCTTTCTGTGGCTCTAATAAACTCTGTATGCTTAATTTATAGAGCTAATATAGATCGCTCTTTCCGTTTGGTCCACTTCAAGAGTGAACAATGAGGCAAAGATAAGTTTGAAGTAAACTTGTCCGTTTGGTGAATAAATAATCAGTTTTAGAGCGCTGCTCTGTAGTGTGTGTGATTAGCGGTGTGTTCTCCTAGACTCAGCGCTGCTCTTTTATTTTGATTAGATGATCGTTAAGTGTTCAAGAATAGAAGCAGTGAAAGTGTGAGAGTATACATTGTGCTGGTATAATTCTAGGGCTTTCCGTGATGATTTCCGTGATGCGGAAAATGCAGAGGGAATCGCGGAATCCATTCATTAAAACGGAACTCACAGTTTAACGCGGAATGTCATGGAGTTTGTCAAATTTTGAATTAATCAATTGACGATATTGACTATTATCTATTGCAACTATTAAGTGGTAAAAGCCGATTTAAATATGAATCCTGCATGTTCTGAGTGTCTGTGTTAATGAATGGCTCAGATGCATGGTTACATTTTTTGTTTTTATAAATTTTTATTTCAGTTTTAATAATTTTATTCAACTTTTTTATTACTTTTTTTTTCTTTTTTTTTTAATTAATTTTAAATTAATGATAGCAACAATTCACTGACAGGAAAGATGTGAATGGTCCAACTGCCTTTTCTTTTTCTTTCTTTGATTTTACTCCATTTAAGTGATTTTTCTTTTCTTTTTTTTCAATAAATCTTAAATAAAATGTAATTTTTTTTCATATTTTAGGACTTGAGGACAACTTCCACTAAATGGAAAAGTCTCATCTTAGCAACTAACCTAAATAAAGTTTTTTATTTTTATATTTCAGTTAATGTTTGTTTTGATGAACAATTATTTTACATTCTTTTTAGTTTTAAAGATCACACTTGTCTGACAGGAAATATGTTAATGGTTCAATGGTGTGTGTGTGTGTGTGCTCGCACATTTCTACTGAAATGACTTAATGCTCCAACCGTCTCTTTCCATATAGTACATACTTGTCTGTCTTGTCCTGTACAGGGTGATGTGCTCACACAGGAACAGGAAGTTTGTGAACAGCAGTTTCTCTGATGCCTGTTTTCCGTCTGCTTTTCTGCTGTCCCATTGTAAGCATCCCGCTGAGGGAGTGGGGGGGGTTCACATTCCTGCACCCGAAGGACAAACAAACATAAATTAGACTGAACATCAACTTTAGAAAGCACACTTTCCTTTCTGCGAGGTTAAACGGGAAAAGGTGTGGCGACTTTGATCAGGTGTGAGTGTGGCTTTTGTGAATGTGTTGAGGAGGGGGCGGGGCTTCAGACAGCCTATTGCATCACAGAACTGAGTGTGCGTTGCCTTATAAGGACATGAGGACATTTACAGAAGGCACAGGAAGAGGCAGTTCAGAGTGACAGAAGACCGGTCTGACTGGACCAACCTGTCTGACTTCATTCTCTCTCTCTCTTTCTCTCTCTCACTTTCTCAGCTTGAGCTGTTCTTTGACACAACACTTTAGGAGTCATGCTTAAATTAATAAGTAGCCTGATTAGTGGTTTTTGTTTAGGCAAGCATTCACTGTAAGCATGTTTTCACTCCGGTTCAAAATTGCATTAAGAGAAAAAAATAAAACGCGTAAGTCACATTGGTGTATAAATTCACATTTTAATATGTGCCCTGAAATTACTGCATTTCCATTTTGACTTGCTTTCAGTGTTATTTTACTATATATACTTTTTTTTTAAAGCAAATTTCAGTAGTCCGCTAGTATTAATTTACAAACATAGCTATTGGATTATTTATTCTCGTAGAGACTTGGATTTATTTTGTAAGTTATTAATCAACCACATAGCAATTTGGTTAATAATCACTCATAATTCAGTGACAAAACCCTAGCAACTTTAGTCAAAATCCAATCATGATTTCTTTAGAATATATAGACATGACTGATCCAGTGAGTTGTTGTTAGATGCTGCTGAATGCCCACAGACTGTGACCTGCACCCGTTGACTCTGTGCTTTGACCTCCAGAACTGGTTTAGTGCATTCCACAGTAAATATTAGCCCAGAGAGGGACAGAGAGAGAGAGAGAGAGAGAGAGAGAGAGAGAGAGAGAGTGTGTGTGAGTGTGTTTATGTAAGTGCTGAAGAGACACATTCCATCCTGGTGTGGGTTGTGAGGAGCTGGTCTCTTTCTCTCTCTCTCTCTCTCTCTCTCTCCCTCTCTCTCTCTCTGTAGTGGGTGTTCAGAAGGCTTCTGTCGGTCACTCTCTGCTGGGGAATGTGAGGAATGAAGATCCACAGAGCTTCGAATGTTCCATGTTCCCCGGCGATGGGACGCTTGCTTTGGGAAATCCGCTTTTTAGCGAATTACTGCACTCAGCGAAGGTCCTAGTCGTCCCTGCATATCTGTGGCTTAGAGCAATTATTAATTTGCAAAGACAATGATTTATTTAAATAAACATGAGCACTGAGTGTTTCAGAGTGGTGTGGTTCTGGTTTTTCTTTGTTTCTGATCAGCGTGTAGTTGATGAGAAACCACTTCATTTACTTTAGCATGTTTCCGTACACTCAGAAACCCACAGAGGTGTATTTCAAACCTATTATAGATGTAATGCTGGTAGAAGTAGGCGCCTTCAGTACTTTGTGACAGAATTACCTCTCGCGATCTTTTTCTTTTAGGCATTTCTGCGGCCTGCGAGTCGGGACTCGAACTTAAGAGGCCGAAAGTGAAAGTGATCCATATGTGTGCTGCCCACGAGGCTATAAGCACCGACACTTGTTGCTATCTGGATCTGATGCTAGCTAGTAGCAGCAGGTGTTTTTGGCTCTGCGTCAGATGACTGTGTTGGCAGACTGGATTTCCAGTGTCCCTGTGAGGCCTCCGTTTAATCCGACCCGACTCACTTTCCTTAGTGAAAGCAGCCTTGAGAGAGAGTCCGATTCATGCATGTGAGTCACGCCACCAAACCTGAAACACGCAGAACAAGTGGTGCACTAAAAATAAGCCAAATCTGAGGGAGAATTCGCTCAAAACATCCTCACCCTTAGAAAAAGCCATCTTCTGTCTTCAGATGTTCACTGATGGACTGGGATGCTGTGGATTATTGTGATGTTTTTATCAGCTCTCATCCTGACGGCACCCATTCACTGCAGAGCAGCCATTGATGAGACACTGATGCAATGCTACATATCTCAAAATCTGATGAAGAAACAAACTAGATCTTGCATGGCCTCAGGGTGCATACATTTTCAGCAAATTTTCGTTTTGGGGTGAACTATTCCTTTCAAGTTTAAAAACCTCTTAAAATCTTTTTTCTACAATTCCCAGCCTATTTTTGCATCTACAGTGCACAGCCGCAGTCTGTTGAGTTTAGTCCGTTGTGAGTCTGAAGAACGAGATGTTCTCAGACTTAATTTCCGAGTGTGCTGCTTCCCGTCCATCTACACCCAATGACCGTTGTAGAGCTCATTTCCTTTGGGCTGTGAGATGTTCTTCCTCAATTTTTGTAAGTTAAAGGGACAGTTGACTCAAAAATAAAAGTTCTATGATCATTTATTCACCCTCATATAGGATTTCCTTAAATGACAGAATGTTTTTTTTTTTGAGTGAACTGTCCCTTTAAGACTGAAGCGATGATGTCACTCTCGGTTATTATTTTTTATTCCACCTGGAGTGCTTACCTCTCAATAACTCTCACATTAATCACTGAAACTATTTTGGCATGACTTTGATCACTTGTGGAATTTGTTTGTCTTGTTCAGTTTCTTTCCGCTTTCTAGCTCAAAGGTTGTTCATCTCGTTCTAATCAGATTTTAGAGTCATTTATTGAATGTATGGGCTGAAGAAATATTTCCTGTGTCACATCCTGTAACCATAAAGCGCAGCACATCTTTGATTGCAACACGTGTGTGTGAAGGTGTGAATTCATCTTCAAGTTGTTAACTCACTAGTTTTGATTATGGATGGAATGTAGCTAGTAGTCTCCTAGTGAATTTATATTGTTCTGTTTCCTCAAACAGATTTCAAGCCAGTATTAATTTATTATCATTACTGTAATATGTCAGTGTTTATTGATATTTTTAAGTTTAATTAGGATATTTTCTGTTTTCTTTTTAATTTGTTAGTTTTAGTAATTTAGTCGTTTTACTTTTGTTTAATGCTGGATTAGTTTTTATTCATATTTAAAATTGTTTTTTTTTCCAGTGATAAATAAAATATTAAACTAAATATGAAATAACTATTGTAATTCCACTGTAAAAATATTTTTAACAATATTTTTAATTAGTTTTAATGTTTTTTTTTTTTCATTTAAAATTTTAGGTATTGTAATTTTTTGTTTTAGTTTTTGTTTAATATTGTCTGTTTAGCTTGTATTAACTTTTTTTTTTTACTTTTTACTCTCCCCGAGTTAAACACTTTTCCAGCGTTCTTCAATCAGCTTCTATTTCACAAATACAGACACTTTTCCATTAATTATTATTATTATTATTATCATATTTTAATTACTACTGCTACTGCTAAAGCATTTACCAAATGTACAAATTATTCTAAATATTTACGAAAGATATTAATTGTATTTGAAAAGAAAATATTATCTTTATTATACAGTATTATAAAGAATAATAATAATTGTTATTGTTTCTATTATTGTTATTATTAACAATAATAACTTATCGCTACAACTAAAATATTGAACAAAATAAAAATTACTATGAATATAAAAAAAAAAAAAACATTGTATTTTACAGTATAAAACTCCAGACAGTTAAAAATCACAGACAGTGTGTGAGAGTTTCAGACTTGATCTACTTTATAATAAAACATTAAAAGTTATCTTTGTTGGTAAATATTTCTCTGTGGCTTTGAATTCCAGAGGGAATTGGATGCATGTTTAGACATGGATCTGATGTCCAAATATCGGATATGTGTCTGATTTAAAACCACATTTGGATGGGCCGGAGAACAGATGTGGAAAAATGGATTCACACGTGTGCGAAGATATTTGATCCGTGTCAGATGTAAATAGAAAAATGATTTGTGCAGGTGTCTAGTGACTAAATCGGCCTTTCTCAAGTCGTTCCAGATTTGCAGATCTGGTTGTTTGGCGTTTGTGTTTTGAAATCGATCCGTCCCGGGCCGCTGCGAGGGTTAACGCTCCTGCAGTCTGACTGAGAAACCCGAGCCCTTCAGACGCTGCTCGGAGTCTCACAAAGACGGGAAGTGCTATAAATAAACCAACAAATAAACATGGCGTCATCCACCAGGGCGACTCCTGGACGTCCCTCTCTGCTCTGGGTCCAGAGCTCAGATCGGGAAGCTTCTTTGAGCAAATGTGAAGCTCATTGCACTGGTTTGGTTGATTTTTTTTTTTTTTTTTTCTTGCTATACTATTAGAGTTTGTTAAATATTTATAATTGTATTTTATTTTTCTGTTTTCAAATTTTTATTTTGTCTATGTAGTATGAAGTACTTGTTGTACAAGCTTAAATAGCTGAAGTTGACTTTTTTTATGGTTTAAGTTTTGTATTTAGCTAACGCTAAATTTCCATCCCAGGTCTAGAAAATACACTTTCCTCATAAATGCAGGTTTTGTTTATTAAATAAGTGACCGTTGTTAAGAGCACGATTTAAAATAATTTAAAATATGATGACATCATGAGTTTCAGTTTTAGAATTATTTAAAGTCATCTTGAGAACTTTGAAGTTTACTGTGATTTTAATAACGCTGTTGTGCTCAGTCATTCACGCTTGGTTTTCTATGATCCGTTTTTTTTCACAGCACCACCTACAGGATGGGCCTGTTTTACAGCTTAAAATCCCCCAGATGGAAACAATACTGGGTCTGTTTTAAAGCAGACAGTGTCCAGTTTATAAATGTCACAAATTCAGCTATGGTTCACTTCCTTTAGTGTAATGGATCTTGTGCTAAAGTTTGGTTTTGTTGAGTTTGTGTAAAGGTTTGTTGGCTCCGCAGTCGTTGAGAGGGAGATGATGCTGATCTGATGGAGATCTCCCAGACGGAAACACATTAGAGCTCGCAGAGAATGAGGAAACCGCTTATTACCGTTTCCAATATCCCTGCAGAAGTTTCCTCTAAGATATGAACCCTGCTTGAGCAGTTCTAGTATTACAGACGTGACACTTCAGTGCAAAAGCATTAATTACCAGTATATCAGCTCATCTGTGCGTGAAGATCAACCTGAGAGTCACAGATACTTCAAAGGAGCCTAATATAATATATATATATATATATATATTAGGAAATGCAAGTGTGATGTAGTGGTGTGTTTGTGAAGTGCTTGCATCAGTGTTGTGTGTTTCATGATATTTCTGGTCAAAAGTGGCACATAAATGCACGCATGTGTGGTGTAGCGGCTCTTCCTCTCTAATTCTTCAGTTAGGATGGAATGATGTCACCCACACCCAACTAATCAGGGCAGGGCTTTCCCTAAACACACACACACACACACACACACACAGAGCCCCTGTGTGAGCGGAGGTATTTCGGGTCTCATTAAAGCGTGTGGATGTGTCCGTCCGGCTCAGGTCCTGACTGGTTTGTGTGTACTGTTTGTGTGTGAAGGCTGAATTGTTTTTGTGGCGGGCCTGTCCCGGGAAGGTGCCTGTCGTACGAGGGCAGGGGTGCTGAAGGGGCTCATTATCCACTAAACTCAAAGGCCTCTTTGTGTTTCAGGCTGCAGGCCTAGAAACCCCTTTCCCAGTGTGATCTGATGCCTGTCTCTGTCTGTTCATGTTGAGCTGCTGAGGATCACATAGGAATTGAGACTAGTCTGTTAGAGAGGCTAACGGATGACTAAATCACTTGTTTTTTTATTTTTTCATAATATAGAGTTATAAAGGAAATAAATCTAGAGCACTTATTTTATTAGAATTTATATACTGTTAAAATATTAATTAATATTTTACATTTTTGGTTTGCATTTTGAATATAATTTTATATATAATTTTCATATTTTTAGATTTTTTTTCTGTTTTCTTTTTGACTTTTTTGACTCCGTATATATTAAAATTATAAAGCTCCGAAAATTAGCTAGAATTAGTTTTCTGCTCACCTTGTCATATTTCATCAGCAAAGTATATAACATTTCAGTGTTTGTCAGACTGTTTTGTACGAGAGTAGTCTTGTATTTATGTTCTAAACACATCAGATGTTGATTTTCACGCCCTTGTGTTTCCGGAGCAAATATCTTGAGCATTCCTGCATGCAGCAGGACACAGCCTTTCCTGTTTTCCTGACTTTGCTTCCACTTTTTTACATCATTTCCTGTTTGTTCTAGACTTTCACGGCCTGGTGCAACTCTCATCTGCGGAAGGCGGGAACGCAGATCGAAAACATTGAGGAGGATTTCAGAGATGGACTCAAACTCATGCTGCTCCTAGAGGTCATCTCAGGTCAGTGAGCTTTCAACCTTATTCATTCATCCAGGAGTCTCTAGTTCACTTGCAACTTCTCAAAGCTAGTGTAGTGGAGTTGGTGTTTGTGCTGATACGATGGCAAACACGTGAGGAGTCATCATATTTTCGTGCAGGGGAGAGGTTACCTAAACCTGAAAGAGGCAAGATGAGAGTCCACAAGATCAACAACGTCAACAAGGCACTGGACTTCATCGCCAGCAAAGGAGTCAAGCTGGTGTCCATCGGTGCAGAAGGTACGAACACCTTCCTGTGCTGGATTTATTTATATATCGTTAACTAAAAAAAAAATTAATCCTGAAATAAAATATTAAAAATAAAACCGGCTTTGTGTATAAAAAAAGAAAAAAATGCAAATACAAAAACTATAGTAGTATATCAGTGATACTAAAATAACACTGATGCATGCTAATAAATATTATATAGTTTATAGTTTAGTTTATATATGTAGATATTTTAACTTGTAAAACATTTTTCCAAATTCTACGTTCTATTTTAATTGATTGTGATTGTTGTGTGCCTGCCTTTGTAGAAATCGTGGATGGAAACGCCAAGATGACTCTGGGAATGATCTGGACCATCATCCTCCGCTTCGCCATCCAGGACATCTCAGTGGAGGGTATAATTTAACCTCCAGATTGTTTTAGGAACAGTTTTGCACAGTATAATCAAACGTACTTTAAAGAACAACCCCGAAGAGACTGAATGTGTGTTCAGTAATGTCTGTTTCTGCTGTGTCTGTGTAGAAACCTCCGCTAAAGAAGGACTGTTGCTCTGGTGTCAGAGAAAGACGGCTCCTTACAAGAACGTCAACGTTCAGAACTTCCATATCAGGTTTGATCTTTGACCTACGACCTCTGTTTGGCTGGGTGTTTTGATTTGTTGATTCACCCATAACTGTGTTTTGCATAGAGCGGTTTTATGGATGTATTTGAATAAACAAATGATCAATGATAGCTAAAGATGACGGATGTAAAAATTGCTCTTGAATCAGAAATCTCACTTTGCAAGCAAAGCTCCTTTACTGTTACAGTTTAACAAGTCCAACACTGACATGAATGCAGAAATAGGAGAAGATTAATAAACTGTGGTTTGAGTGGCACTCTCTGCTGGTCAAAGGAGAGAAATATAAAATACCGGTTTCCTCTGAGCATCTCTTCTTCTTCTCTTTCTCCCAGCTGGAAGGATGGTCTCGCCTTCAATGCTCTGATCCATAGACACAGGCCAGAACTCATCGATTATGACAAGCTGAGAAAGGTTAGTCTCTCATTAAAAAAAAAAAGAAAGGTGCGTCCTAAATCTGAGTACATCAAAAATAGTATGCTAAAAAGTGCCTGGACTGTATACTATTTCTGATGAGAAACCCAATTTGCATACTATCCATCCTATATAGTATGTGACATTACACTTAGTGCGTCCCAAATCTTAGTATACCACCCAGGCTTTTTAGCATACTATTTTTGGTGCACGATTTCTAATGAGAGAAGAATTGAGTCCCATATCTTACTATCTATAGTAAACTGTATGTGACATGACTGTGCATCTCTAATCTTAGTAAAGCTAAAACTGCCTGGATGAGTAGAATTTGCATGCTATCCATCCAAAATAGCTTCGTAATTTAATAAACAAGCATGCAAGGGGGTGATGGATGTTGTCGAACTTTGATGGATATTTTGATTCTTGTGGAAATCTGTGGATGTTCTGTAGTTGCTCTCAGATGCTGAAATGACTGTGTGTTTCATTGTGTGTTAACAGGACGACCCAGTGACCAATCTGAATAATGCTTTCGAAGTGGCTGAACGGTACCTTGACATCCCCAAGATGTTGGATGCAGAGGGTATGAAGTCTTCTCTTGTTTTCTGCGTCCATCGCTATCTGTGTCTGCATTAGTGTTGTTTTTGGCAGCCTGTTTTAAATTTGTTTTAGTCTAGTCTTTGTGTGAAGCTGTCATTTTAGATTTTATTAGTTTGAGTCCCTTTCATACTTTTTTTTTTTTTTTAGTCTAGTCAAGTTTTAGTAGACTAACAATCTGATCATTTTAGTCTAATTTTATTCAGAATTATCCATGATTATTTTCGCCTAGTTTTAGTCAATGCAAATTGTATTTTAGTCTCTTTTTAGTAATGCGTTTCTATTTAACCCAGTCAATACAGTAGAAGTACCTAGCAGTATAGACGAAACGTAGAAGGTTAACGTTATCTTGTTATATTATTGTTACCTTACAGACATTTTAGTATTTTGTATTTTGTAAACCACATTTAGTCTTGTTTTTATTCATCAACAATATTGCATTATACATTTAATTATAGTCATCATCACATGACTATGACATTTACATTGCGTCTCGTTTTCGTCACGAGATAAATGTTCGTTGACGATGATATTTAGTCATAATTATCATTGACGAAAGCAACACTAGTCGGCATATGAAGTTAGTTGTCTGCTTTTGGCTGTGTGATGATGTGAGTGTGTGGGAGAGAAAGTGAATAAGTTGCTCTATTAAAGTGTGTGTGTTTTGTGCATGTCAGCACATGCCCTGTATTTCCAGGAGTTGTTCCTGCTCTCTGACACAGACAGTGCAAACACCCACCCTTAATGTCTTGCACAAACATTGTGTCACCATGGGAACATCCCTGGGCATTATGTTATTTCTCCCTCAAGCGTAACTTCTCCAGGATCTCTGTTCAACCTGCTGCACCGGAGTGCTGTGTGTACTGTTCTGTAACCCTAATTTGCATAATGGGCAACCTCTGTAGTATGTGATATCACTGGTGCATCCAAAATCATAGTACATTAAAATAGTGTGCTAAAAATGCCTGGATGGTAAACTATTTGTGATGAGAAGAGAACTGAATCGCAAGTCAAATGCCATACATCTTTAAAAGTATGTGACATTACAATTAATGTGTCCTAAATCACAGTAAATCAAGAACAGAAGTGCCTTGATGGCATATTATCTCTGATGACAGGAGGAGTTGCATACTATGCATTCTAAATAATTTGTGACATCATAATTAGTGCATCCCAAATCTTAGTACATCAAAAATAACATGCAAAGTGGATGGGATTCTGATGACAGGATAATTTAATCCTAGTTTGCATGCTTCCAGACCTAAATAATGTGACATTACAATTAGTGCGCTCCAAATCTTAGTATTCCATCCATGCACTTACTATATACTATACATCCTAAATAGTATGTAACATTATAAATAGTGTGTTCCAAATCACACGGTCAAAAATAGTATGCTAAAAGTGCCTGGATGGTATATTGTTTCCAATGGATTTTCAGAGTAATGAATGAATGTATGTAGATGCTAATGCTCACATAAATAATTAAACGGCATGGAGCGAATGGATCTGTGGCATCAAGATGCAAGTCAGTGACATAGTAGTCCTTACTACAAACTGGAAAGTATGTTCTTGGCCATCCCCAGTGAATTGAGGTTTGCCCATTGTCTTTGTGTGTATGTTAAAGTGTGTGTAACTGGCACATGGCTGTTACAAGTGTGTGTGTGTGTGTGTGTGTGTTTGAGCCCCGTCTGCGTCTCTGTATGTGCATGTATGTATAACTCTTGTTTCCCTGCAGACATTGTGAACACAGCACGTCCAGATGAGAAAGCCATTATGACCTATGTGTCCAGTTTCTACCATGCCTTTTCTGGAGCCCAGAAGGTACCCCATGACCCCTAACCTTTGACCCCTGGTCATCTCCTCTTCAGCATGGCTTTTTCCACCAGTACTGGAATAACCAAAGAGGGGCGCTGGTGTCTTAACCCGTCCTCCCCTGGCCTAGGACTCTTTTCTCAACAGCAGATTGGCTCTTTCTCTCACTTTGCGGGTTGCCAGGGTTATAACACAGGACTCAAAACCCTATTTCCCTTTGATGGGGAGCCCTTAAAATGCATAACCATCCTCTTCCTTCTCAGTGGGCACACACAGGCTTTGGGTTGCTTTGCTTCACCCCTGTCTTTCTCTCTCTCTCTTTTTCCGCTGGCTTTACTATAGATATCGTGGGTACTCTGCGACCGGATGAGAAGGCCATTATGACCTACGTCTCCTGTTTCTATCACGCCTTCTCAGGTGCTCAGAAGGTGAGAAACCTTTGACCCCTGACTGTTGGTCTTGAAACTCTTAAATGTGCCTTCATACCTGGTCTCTCGTTTTGGTTTCTTGTACTTTGCTCTTGTCAGATGTGCGGCAAGAGCAAAGCACTAACATATTAGGTTAGCTATTTCAAAATTTTTTTAGTTGCTCGTCTCCCAATAACGTAAACAAACATCACCAAGTCAGATCATTGTTTATTCGGTCTGGGTTTTCCCACTCCATATGGCACTGACTTTTTCTGGATTAGGTATCTTAAACAAACGGATGCATTGTTTTCATGATCCATTGTTTTATTCCATATTTATTCCATATATTTTATACTATTATACTTTGAGTCAAATACGAAGACTTAAAAGAGGAAAGAATCCAGTTGAAATATAAATTGTAAAATTATGGGAATGTAAAATGTTTAGCCAAGTGATACTGACTTTGGTAATCCAATTTGTAACCTGCACCAAAAACCATTCGAACTGAACCAGGTGTGAAAGTGACTTGAGAGATATGGCCACTGCTTCACTACACCCAAAAACCATTGCCATCACCCCTTTCTATATTTGCACTTTTATTTTCTAATGGTTCTGCAGTCATTTAATATCCTCGATGGGTGTAGTGGTCTGTCACAATCTCCTTTAAATGCTGAAAAGGTGAATTTCAATGTTTGCACTCAGTGATTGAGTTTGTAACAGTTGAGGACAGTAGTGAGTGTAAATATGAAAATAATAATGCAATTCACAGTTTAACTCACATGTAAAACACTAGGGTTGTTGTTTTAATTCTTAGACTTTCTGTGATCTTTCTACACAAGCAGATGTATTATGTTTGTTTTTTATGTTAAGCTTAGCTTTACATTGGACAGTACTTTTCTGTGAGGTTTTGGTGCTGCATATGCTAGATATGTGCTTTGCATTTGAAGTGAAGCCACAGGCTAATAATCAGAATTGTTTAAATGTGCTTTAGCATTTTACACAAGCGTTTTGAACACTTTCTGTGTTTCAGTGGTAGTTAATGCTGTAGGGAACCCTGAAGAGATCCTCCAGTGGTGGTATAAAAATTGATAATGCAGATTTGGTTTTACAAATGGCATGTGGATTTTTCAGCTAGACTACAAGTTTTCAAAACTAACCAATTGGTGTTTGCATGAAATGTCAATTAGTATAAAAGAGCTTAAAAGTGAAGTATGTAATGTTGATGTTTAACTTGATCTTTATTTCATTTGGCTAGTTTTCACGCATGTTATTGTGTGTGTGTATAGCACATTATTAACTTACAACACATGGAGTTTTGTTTCATTGTGTGCTCAGTACACCATTTGCGTGTGTTTTCTTTTTGCTCTACCCACCAAAAACCACTAAATACTGGATAGTTCAAGATTTCTTTCCCGTGTAAACTAAAGCAGCATCTTGACATTTACAGTTCTAAACACAGATATGTCGTCATACTTAATTGAAGTGTATTCTGTATACTATGTCATTGTACTTTTAAAAGAACACTCCACTTTTTTGAAAATAGTCTTATTTATCAACTCCCATAGTGTTAAACAGTTGAGTTTTACCATTTTCGATTCCATTCAGCTGATTTCTGGTCTGGCGGTTGCACTTTTAGCGCAGCTTATCGTAGATCATTGAATCGGATTAGAAGATTAGCATCTCGCTCAAAAATGACCAAAGAGTTTCTAATATCACTGCAATATTACACAATGTAACTACAGAAGAGTCTAGTTTTAAATAGGAAAAAAATCATTTTTAGAGGCCATTGGTCTAATAGGATTCAATTATCTATGCTAAGCTAAAAGTGCTACTGCCCTACCAAGAGATGAATGGATACGAAAAAGGTAAAACTCAAATTTTTAACTCTAGGGGAGTTGGAAAATGAGCCTATTTTCAAAACAAGTTGTGTTCCTTTAAACATATGGTATACACTATAAAGTGGTGTAGGAAAAATTGTGCTGTTCAATGTTTTTAGAATGATTGGATAAAATGTTATATTTAGAAAGATGCGTGATGTATTACGATTGTAACTGTCCTTTTCTGTGATAGGCTGAGACAGCAGCCAATCGTATCTGCAAGGTGTTGGCAGTTAATCAGGAGAATGAGCACCTGATGGAGGACTATGAAAAACTGGCCAGCGATGTGAGTTTGTGTGGTATTCAAATAGACCTATTTCTAGACAAACTACCCGGAGTGTTTTAGTTTAAATGTCTCAGTATGTTTGAGAGGAGACGGTTTTCTGTTGATCTTCTATTAATTTCTTTATTGCACACTTTATAGCTGCTGGAGTGGATTCGTCGGACAATCCCGTGGTTGGAAAACCGCGCTCCAGAGAAAACCATGACGGAAATGCAGCAGAAATTGGAAGATTTCCGCGATTACCGTCGTGTTCACAAACCACCCAAAGTTCAGGAGAAGTGTCAGCTAGAGATCAACTTCAACACACTGCAGACCAAACTCCGTTTGAGCAACCGACCAGCCTTTATGCCATCTGAGGGACGCATGGTGTCGGTAAGAAACGTGTAGTACATGTGCAATTCAATTTATAAGACTTAAGTCTTTGCTTTATCGCTATGATGAAACTTGTTGATTCTCAACCTCTGAATTGAACCATTGGCTCAATTCTGAAAGATATTTGGCTGAAAAGTTCTTTCTTTTTTTCTTTCTAGGATATTAATGGTGCATGGCATAAACTGGAAGGGGCAGAGAAAGGCTATGAAGAGTGGCTACTGAATGAGATCCGTCGTTTAGAGAGACTTGATCATCTTGCAGAAAAGTTCCGTCAGAAAGCAGCCATCCATGAAAGCTGGACAGATGGTATGGATACAGAAACTACACCTGATCTTACTGATGTTTTTGACAATTATTCACATTCACCTGCAGTAATTGACCAATCGCTCTTGGTATACATTAACAGACTGCTCCTTTATGACTCTTCCATCAGTGTTTTGAATCTCACGAATGCAGAGTCTTGACAGCCATGCAAAAATGGCCATCTTAAGAAACAGTCAAGTGATCTAAAGTCTTAATAGATCGAAGTTGATCTGTGTTTGTTTGTGTAGGTAAGGAGACGATGCTAAAACAGAAGGATTATGAGACTGCAACTCTGTCTGAGATCAAAGCTCTCCTGAAGAAACACGAGGCGTTCGAAAGTGATCTTGCTGCCCACCAGGATAGAGTGGAGCAGATTGCCGCCATTGCACAGGAGCTCAAGTGAGAAAACTACAAAACAATAGAGGCAACAAACAACAGAGGGGCTAATTGATGAAATTAAAAATTCTGGCTGTAAGTGAAGTTGAGACAGTCTTCAAACTATTTTGTGTCTGTGTTCTAGTGAGCTGGACTATTACGACTCCCCGAGTGTTAATGCACGCTGTCAAAAGATCTGTGAGCAATGGGATGCTCTGGGTTCCCTCACACAGAATCGGAGAGAATCTCTTGAGGTAAGCATGCTTTCTCGGGAAGACACTTCCTGGCATTTTTTACATATCGTAATTTACATAAATTTTTTATTTATCATATTGACTGCATGTTTATCTGTACTACAGAGAACGGAGAAACAGCTGGAGTCTATTGATGAGCTGTACCTGGAATACGCCAAGAGAGCAGCACCGTTCAACAACTGGATGGAGGGAGCCATGGAGGACCTTCAGGACATGTTCATTGTACACAACATCGAGGAGATCCAGGTACTGCAAAATGTTTTGTATTCGTAATCTTTCCATCTTGCTTGACCTCTGAAATGGTTCTATCTCTGGATATTCCATTTCAGAACAAAACAATGCATGCAATGGATGCAAAAATCCTTTCTCTGACTTTTGACTTTTCTCTTTTTGTAGGGACTGCTAACGGCTCATGACCAGTTCAAATCAACTCTTCCAGAGGCAAACAAAGAGCGGGAGTCTATTCAGGCCATCCAGGCTGAAGTTCAGAAAATCGCACAGTACAATGGCATCAAACTGGCTGGAAACAATCCTTACACCACCATCACCCCTCAGAGCATTGACAAGAAGTGGGAGAAGGTAAGATCTGTTTGTATTGTGAATGAGACATTGCTTCCTCTAGGTGTGTGGGTGTGGGTTTACAAATGAGTTAAGTTTGCAAGTATTGATGTTATCTTGTGTCTTTTTAAAGGTGCAGCAACTGGTTCCACAGCGTGATCAGGCTCTTCAGGAAGAACTCGCACGTCAGCAGTCTAATGACCATCTCAGACGCCAGTTTGCCAACCAGGCCAACATGATTGGACCATGGATCCAAAATAAGATGGAGGTATAGTTGCCTCTGTTTCTGTACCTTGACGATTTCATCTTTTTCCAAAGAAGAAAAATATAGAATGATTCATCTGTGTCTCCATGGCATGATAATTGTAGGAGATCGGGCGGATATCAATTGAGATGAATGGAACGCTGGAAGATCAGCTGACCCACCTCCGTCAGTATGAGCAGAGCATCATTGAATACAAACCCAACATTGACCAGCTAGAGGGAGACCATCAGCTCATCCAAGAAGCACTTATATTTGACAACAAATACACTGCTTACACTATGGAGGTATGCCTATCACAACACACACATTGAAACCATGTTGAAGCTAATCAGGAACCATAGATGTATTGTTTAGGTCAAGTGTTTGCAATTCCTACATGCTGTTCCCCTCTAGTGTGAAGTTTGTTTAGCTGTGTTGTTACTTGACAGTGTTTCAATTGCCTTTTTTCTCCTCTATAGCACCTTCGTGTTGGTTGGGAGCAACTCCTTACTACTATTGCCCGCACCATTAATGAGATCGAGAACCAGATTCTGACACGTGATGCCAAAGGCATCAGCCAGGAGCAGCTTCACGAGTACCGCACGTCCTTCAATCACTTCGACAAGGTCAGGAACTCATTTGCATGTTTGACTGTGTGTGAAATGGGCTTCACTTAATTTAACTTAAAAAATAAGTATTTGTAAGACCATGAAAGTTATTCAAGGTTAGTGTTGTAGAGGAATAGATCACTCAAACACGGACAAATTTTCATTTTAACAAAAAAAAGCATTGACATGTCAGGACTGATTACAAGAGCCATAAAAACCAATGGTGTTTTGCATACAGTGCTTCAAATTGAATATGTTCATCTTGTTTTCCACTTAAAGAAAGTCTTGCATTTTGGAATTACAAAATTGAGCTCATTTTTGAGTGAACTGTTCCTTTAAAAAAAGGTTCATGTGTTTTTAACTGTGTCAGGCCACAGAAAATACACAACATTGCAAAGATTAATCTGTCAATAAAGAATAAATGTAGTCAGTGTTGCTTATGTCAAGGTGAATGGCTGTGTTTAAATTCAGGGCGATTAATGCATGATAAATATGGACCTCAGTTTAACATTTTGGTTTGACTTAATTTAATATTTGCTCCATTTTCTCCACTTACTCTGGCACTAATGGGAGGAAAAACATCTTTAAATATACTGTACCTCAAAAACCTCTGATCTGAGATGTGCCACCTGTAGCAAATATGTAAATATAGTCTAGTGGAGGTGAAGTAATGAGGGGGTTTTATGTTAAAGTGGAGAAATTTAGTAACCTTAAATTAAAGATATTGATATAGTGATTGCATAATGGCCCTCTTATATCATAAGCTGAATGTTATGTATGACATTTGTAAGAAATCAGGTCACTAACTGTCATAAGTATGTTTCATTAGACTTGTTAGCCATCAGCCCATGTGTCTGACATCCTCAATGTTTTGTCTCCATCTTTTTTTTTTGTCATGGCACTGCCTCCATATCACACATGCTGTTATGTCATTGTGTATCGGTATCATCAATCCTAATCTGCATGCCCTGATTGGTCCATCCACTTGCGTTATTGGCTTACCACAGGACCACAGTGGTGTCTTACAAGCTGAGGAGTTCAAGGCTTGTTTGATCAGTCTGGGTTACGACGTAGAGAACAACAAGCAGGTATGACCCCAGAGAAGAAAGGGTTGAGATGGCTGCCGTGTGTGTGTGTGTGTGTGTGTGTGTGTGTGTGTGTGTGCGCGCGCACGCTGCGTCACTCATTCATTCCATCACTCACTAACTCCCTCACTCACCTGTTGTGCTGCTGCTTGAAAAGGTGCCCTCTGCAGGTCAGCTAAGGTTTTGCTTTCATGTGTTATGTTTCTCACTGCTTCCTTTTTCTCTTCTTTTTTACTTGTCCTTGCTGTAACTTCCCTCCTTCTCTTACTTGTCTTTTGTACTCATTCTGATTCTTCTATCAAACTTTTCTGTTCGCGTGCAACCTCTTCATCTCCCCAAATCCTCTGCTTTCCACATGCATCCTTCCTGTTTCTGTTCTCATCCTTCCCTTTGCGAACTGTAGAAGCGCACGGGGATAATGGACAGCGACGATTTCCGAGCACTACTCATTTCCACTGGGAACACCCTGGTACTGCTACCTCCTTTCTCAGTCTACGGCAACACTGTTTCTCCTGAACTCCTGCTTTTGCTTGGTGCTAAAAAAAAAAAATTTTTGTCGGATATCATTGGTTACTTTTAATATTTTTAGTTATATGATAAGTTAAAAGTAAAAAATGATTACTGAAAAGATTCTAATTAGGCCTGTCACGATATCTTTTTGTTGTGCGATATATAGAAATAGTTGCGATTTAAACATTATTATTATTATTGTCGATTTAAGAACATTTTATGCCACTGTAAATATAATCATAATATAAAAGCATAATACTGCATAATAAATGACGACAAACTTTTAATTCTAAAGAATATTTAGATCATTGAAATTATCAAAATATTAGATACCTTAAACTTGAATAAATGGTAAATAAACATTTTCTAAAAAAAAGTACAAAGTAATAAGTAGAAAAGAGAAAAAAATCCAAATAACTTGATTTTTCCATCTACAGATTTTCCTGGACCTTATATTCTTTGTACATTTAAGGGTGCACTGTACTGATGAAAAACATAATGCCCACTTAGCAGTCAGATATTTGTATGCACAAAGGCACAGATCCCTAAACAAGTCCATATCTGCAGATGAAACCTTTTTTTTTTTTTTTTTGGAAGTATTTTTTTTTTTATTTAAACCAGTGCCAACTTTACCACGTTATGTATGAGAAAGTGGAATGCAAAAACATGGAAGACATTAATTTCTACGTAAATATAATGGGCAATGTATTGCGTTACCAAAAATGATTGAGGTCATGTACATATATTGTGCGAAAAGTCGATATATTGATAATTGCGACAGGCCTAATTTTAATATACATGGGGTGGCCAACTTTGGTCCTGGAGACCCACAGTCCTGCAGAGTTTCACTCCATCCCTAATCAAACACCTAATCAAGGTCTAAGGGTTACTGGAAGGATCGAGAAAGTGTTTTTATCAAGGTTGAAGCAGATCTCTGCAGGACTGTGCTGTCTAGAACCACAGTTGGTCATCCCATAATAGACCACAGTCAAGCACCTTAGATGCAGTATTAATTTGGAACAAATGACAATGGGGCTGAAGGATAGAATGTTAAGTTAGCATTAGGGATGGGCATTCCAAGCAAAAATAATATTCGAAAACCACTGGGTATTTAAAAAAAAAAAGTCACATCTTAAAAATCACAGGTATTAGGGAGCTGCTTTTATCGGTTTTGAAATTCACTTTCGAGATTCGCGATCAAACTTACTGTGTTTATACTACAGGGCAGCATTACTTAGCACAAATTTTACAAGATTAGATGTTTGTCAGTGGTTCTCAGGAACAAAATAATCTTTCACCATCGTCCTATCAGTCATTTCTCTTTACTCCGTTTAATGTGGTAAGTGAAATGTTATGTACTTTAATGTAACAGGCTACCGCTAACTATGTCCCTTCAGTGACTCCGTAGAACGCATTATTTGTTTTTCACGCCTCTCTCTGTTTGTGGTCCACACAGAACTCTTATTTGATATCGTCCCAGGTTACTGTAACCGTTATTTGTTACACATGTCTGTAGTGTGCATGTGAGACAATGTGTTCGAAAACTTATTAAATCAACTAATTGAATATTTGAAAATCGTGACCCATCCCTAGTTAGCATTCAGTGGGTTGTACTACTGTGCACTTTGGTATTTACCATTCAGGTGACCATTCAAGTCTTAAAATCAATGCATTGACGCGTCTGTATGCCAGTTTCTTACAGCCTCATTTTCATTTGCTTCAAATATGGAGTCTTAACTTTTGATTCTGATGACTCTGCTCATGGTTTATCTGGGTTAACCTCTAACCTCTGTTCTTCAGGGTGATGCCGAATTTGCTCGTATTATGGGCATTGTTGACCCCAACAACAGTGGAGCAGTGACCTTCCAGGCCTTCATCGACTACATGTCAAGGGAAACAACCGACACAGACACTGCAGACCAAGTCATCGCCTCATTTAAGATCCTAGCCGGAGACAAGGTAAGAATATGCATGCCAGGATGTCCGTCTAAATTGTTCAGAGTTCTTGTATGGCACTTCAACTTACCCCTATCTGTTCTCCTTTTCAGAACTTTATCACAGCTGAGGAGTTGAGGCGTGAGCTTCCTCCTGACCAGGCAGAGTACTGCATTGCCCGAATGGCGCCATACACGGGCCCCGATGCGAAGCCTGGTGCTCTTGACTACATGTCCTTCTCCACCGCCCTGTATGGGGAGAGCGACCTCTAAAGGCTAACTCCAGAACTCCAGAGCAATTCTCTCTCCTGCATCAGTGCTGATCTTCTCACAGACTAGATAGATGAGAGCCGCATCTGTCTTTCTCTCAACCATCCAGTCCATAAAGAGATCAGTGCTCCTGAGGAAGAGGAAGATATTTAAGAGTGTTGGAAATAGGACTTCATAGCACACTTGCGGGGGAGGGGGATAGATGTTTGGGGGAAGGGGGTTATCATGGCATTTTGGGAAGAGCAAATAACTGTTGATGAAGCTTGCCACGCATTGAGGGATAACCCTTTAATTCTGTGTTAAACATGTCAGTCTTGGAGAGAGCTTAAGGAAAGTTGTAGGATGGAAGAGAAGAGAGAAGTTTAATATTGCAGATTCAGTGTCAAGGGAAGAGGGTGTGTGGCTTTGGACTGTAGCCACAGCTCATGTTCTTTAATCTTCTTTTGATTCCTCTTAAAATGACACGCATACTATGAAAGAACTCAATATTTTTCCAGCTTTTTAGTGAATCCTCACCAGCAGTTACCTGTAAAGACAGTTAGTGTTAAGCCATTGGGCTCATTAAATTAGTACAATATTAATTATCAATTAAATCTACTAGGTTGTTATGGGATGGAACTAAAGAGCACTTAAAGAATCAGCTTTGGCTGCAGTCTATGCCTAGACACTTAACCTGCACCCTCTACCCCGGCGGGCAGGGCACAAGCTTTTCCAGTTAACATGCTATTTTCTTTTCTTTTTTCATTGTTTTCTTGCTAGAGTTGGTGGGGTGGGAGGTTTGGTTTGGCATTGGAATATGTTATTTGGCATATAGCAAGGCTGTATATCATAGGAAAAGGGAAAGAACGACTCAAGTGATTTGATAGGGAAGTTGTGACATGCCCTCTTAACCCATTTTGCTGGATCGGTGGAACTCTTTGAAAATCTAACCTCAGCTTTTTCCTCCCTTTTTATTTCGGTCCTCTCCAGCAATTTTGAGTTAGCAGGATTCTACGCTGTACATACTTATTTTCCAGTACACAGAACTGTCTGACTACCTATAATGGTCACACTGGGCTTCAGGTCATAAGCAAAGATTATAAAATAAGCAGTTTCACCCCTGCGGAGTACTGTAGGCAGGTTTAGGTAGCTACAGGTCTGTTTTCTGAGGGGTTGAAGAATGAAGCTACAAAAATACCTAGTCGATTTATTGTTTTCCTTCCCCAATCATCCATACAGCGTTCTCTTATTGACTCCCTGACTCAAGTAGACATGTCCCTTAAGGACTTATTAACTGTAATTAATGTCCATCTGCCATCCATCTCTAATTGTTTCTCAGATATTACTGAATGTCAGTGTGAGAGCTTCAGTGCTGATGTGAGCAGCATAGCCTTGTAGTGACCCTCCACTAGAGCCTATGACAACACAGCTGCTGAATCAACAGTTGAAAAGAGAATTTTATATAGTAAGAAATAAGTACAAATGTGCCTGGTAGTTGCAGGTTGCTCTCTCTCCCATTCATTTTGTCCTTTCCTTTTGTTATACACTCGTTTTTTTCTTTCTGTAGGGTGGGGCAGGGACCCAATGTACAGCTCTGGAGGTTGAGGGGAAGGAGTGGAAGAGCTGTAGTCTTAATGAACATTCCATTATGTCTTAATTAAAATTAAATTACTGTTTAACAAATCTATGCAATCGTGTGTCCAATACCAACATGCTCCGTAATGAACGGCGGGGGTGATTTGCAATTGGAAGGGTTGAATTCAAGTGAGAAGAAATTAAGGGTAGAGGGAGGGAAAGGGTTGGGCTTCAGAAGATTTGAAGACTTGGACCAAAAGCCTGCTCTTACATCTGCAAAGTAGAATAAAAGCATTTGGAATTCTGATTTATTTTTTTTATTTTTATTTTGTACTCTTTAATATCAAACATTATCTGCTGTACTGGAAATTTGCAAGAACTGCTTTCTGTCTCGAGATGAAAAGTGAATTTCACATGCACACATAAAGTTTCCTTATAAAATATTACCACTTTGAATTATTTGTCTGTGTTCCCTGCTTGCTGAGGATTTCAACCAGTCATTTGATTTGGTCTCTCTGGAGCTTAAATCTTTGACTTTATTCAAAGTTTATAAATAAATGCATTAATGACATTATGTCTTTAATAAAAGTTCTGTCAACAACATTGGTGATAAAATAGTGATTAGCAATTTGTCTTTTAGACCATGATCCATCCTGTGACAGACAAATTTAGTGTATTAGTGTTAATGTTTTCCTCAATAACTTTTTCCATCCCCTTTTGGTAACCTGTATTAGTAAATGCCTCGCATGCTGTTTATGGTGCTCAATTTGTGGTCTGCTGTCACAACACTGTTTTAAGGCTTAAATTAGCCAGATACTATATTAAATGGCTATTAAATGGCTATGTGCTGTTATACTTGCGCTATATATCAACTTTTAAAAAGCACAAAAACGGCAGCTCTATTAAACCGTTTAGTCCAGTGAAGAATGACAACAACCAGTAGAGTTAACTTACCATCCTCAAGACAATCAAGTTCCTGATGAAAAATGTTAAGTCCGTACAGTGGGCTGTGTTCAGCTCACAGAAGACCGGTCGTAATGTGTTTAAGGTTATATTAAAGTAACATATAATTTTGTTGTTGTCGTTTTTATCGCCCTCTGTTGATTGTCGCCGTCGAAAAACTCGTAGGATAGAGGACGAACGGTTAGGCTGCTATGACAACGTGAGGAAGCGCGGGCTTTTTCCTCTCGTCTTCAACCTCTGAATCCTGGCAGCCATTGAGGTGAAGTCGCGCGCCCGGTTTTTAAATTTACACGCAGGCGGGAAGAACGTCAGAGCGTGGGCTGTTGTGGCGGGAATTATGCTGGCATTGACGTTCGCCTATCGTGTACTCCTCATCTTCCCGTTGTCAGATACATTAAAAGATGACGGACGAAAATCAGGTGAACTCGATAGTCAGGACTGGAGACGAAAATACATTTAGTCTTGCATATGTAAAAAATAGTTTACTTTTTTTATACAGATTAAAGAGGATTAGGACAAATCTGAAAAAGTCAGGTTCACAGATAAATGCTTATTGCTACAGAAAATTAACTAAAGGTGTAATGAACGACTTGTTTATTAGTAACTCTAATGTAGACCTATTAGTATCTAAAATATTAGTAACTGTAAAAATATTAGTAACTCTAAAAGGTCGCAAAGATTGAATATTTAACATAAACCCAGTGAAGGAAAAATGGTTTTGTGAATTTATTTGTATTATAGTATTGCTCTGTGTCATACATTTCTGTCAAAACATGCACCGGTCAACCTGTAAAAAAAAAGAAAAGAAAAGCCACCTGGACTTGTGAAATGCCTGAGCACAAGGCATATAAATCTGAACAGATTAAAGTGATTTAATCTATATATATATAATTACCACATTTTTTTTTAAAGCTCCATATGTTAAAGACAAAAAATATTGGCATTAAATTGAAAATATGCACACCTGTGAGCAAAGTGTCACTACATCTCTCAACCACCTGCAGCCACTCAGGCTGGGTATTTATTTTCATTCACAATTATACAATTGTAAGACATGCCTAGTGTCTACAGTGCTGCTTTGTTCTCCAACAGAGACATCGTTGACTTCCTGTGTTTGTTACTGCATGCTTAACAGGAGCAGGTTTGAGCTCAACCGTGTCCATGTCGCTTTCAGTGTTTCATTTGCTGTTGTACATTGAAATTGGATTGTGAAGGTGTGAAAAGTTTCCATCCTGATGATTTTGGCAAATCAGTAACTGTTTAAGGAAACGTGTAACCTGGAGTCCAAACAATTAAGAGTTACCTTAGTACCTTGCCTCTGTCATTGAAATATTAGAATTTATATTATTTTCTTACAGCTGAAATCCGTTGTTAATATGTATAAATATGTAAAAAAAAAAAAAAAAAAAAAGTTATTTCCATCAGCTGTAGTACTTATAAACATGAAGTGCATTCTGGCATACAAAGAAAATAATAAATAGGGCAAATTATAGACATTAATGTACTTGATTTATGGGCAAAAAATTTGACAAACATTGATTAAATCTAAATCATGACTTGCCCTTTACAGTGTTTATATATATATATATATATATATATATATATATATATATATATATATATATATATTATTTTTTTTTTTTTTTTTTTTTTTTTTTTTTCTGAGAACTGAAGGTTTTCATGGTTTCTCAGTAATGTGTGTGTATGTTGTATTTAGAACATGGCATGTACACACTCATCAGAGATGGAGATGTTTCCACAAACGTCTGAACATGTGCAAGTCATTTTGCAAGCTCTCTCTTGGTCTTCATGAAAGGACACACTGCTCTATTATTTTCATGGATTCAGTAAACATTGCCACATATGTTTGGGATATTCATGGGTAATGGAGCCTCTGCTATTATAAGTCTAAACTGCATCTCTGATGTAGCTTTGAATTTGGACATCAGAACGCCATAATACAAAAGTTATATAGCTGTTTAATACCAGACTCTTTAAAGATCTGTGAACACAAGAGGATGTCTGTGCTCAATGAAGCGGCCATTCACGGGTCAGAAGAGTGTTTTGTCCCAGAACGCAGGGCCAAACTCCACAAATACTGTGCAGGATGAAGTATCTTTAGAAATCATTTCAGACTTCAGTTTGACCTTCATCTGTCCACAGCTCTTTTGAGTCTCAGACTGCAGCGTTCAATCACTTCTCTCTGGGTTTCTGAATCTGTTTCAGCTCTCGCCGGCGCTCTGAACTTTTCACTTATGCAAGTCCAAACACTTTGCCTTTCAAATAAAGGACTTGTTATTGGTTCTGTAAAAATAACCACGGTTAAGCCTTTCTGACCGCTGGAGCGCACAAGTGTGTGTGACTGTATTTGAGTGGCTGAGAGAGTGTTTGGACACTATAATACCATAGTTCATCAATATCATAATCATTCTTTAGATTAAAATCTGACACTAGAAAGTTATAGGACTAAGAATACTAAGAAATACAAAAATAAAATACTAAGAAATAATTCTGAAATTCATTACATGTTTTTCATTTGCAATGCTCACAATATAATGCTGAGTCTCCGATTTTTTGAATTTGATATATGTATATATATATATATATATATATATATATGTGTGTGTGTGTGTGTGTGTGTGTGACCCTGGAGCACAAAACCATCGATTTTTCGAAAATTGAGATTTATAAATCATCTGAAAGCTGAATAATTAGTCTTTCCATTGATGTATGGTTTATTAGGGTCGGACAATATTTGCAAAAAAAAAAAAAAATCTAAATACTGAGAAAATCACCTTTAACGTTGTCCAAATTAATTCTTAGAAATGCATATTACAAATCAAAAAATGTTGATGTATGTTAGGAAATTTACAAAATATCTTCATGGAACATAATCTTTACTTAATATCTTTTTGGCATAAAAGAAAAATCTAATTTTTACCCATACAATGTTTGGCTATTGCTACTAATATACCCCAGCGACTTAAGACTGGTTTTGTGCTTCAGGGTCACTTAGGTTATATATATATATATATATATATATATATATATATATATATATATATATATATATATATATATATATATATATATAAAAAAGCAAAATGAAGGTGTTTGTCTTGAGTTAAGTGTTTCTTCAGACCTGACAGTCCTTCAAGATGGTCCTCAAATCAACAATAAGTCCTTAATTTTGAGTGAGCGTGAATGGAAGAATCATAATAATGTGGTCCAAGCATCGTTGAATGGTGTAAAGACGGTTTATCATCCTGCTGTGACAGATTACACTCTGTTTATTCCAGTGTGTTTGTCCAACTCATTTTATACATGTTGGGTTATGTTTGCTATCCATGTTCAAACTTTTGTTTAGTTTTGTATCATACTCTACATAAATACTATCAGTTTATATAAATAACACACACCTGACTGAATGTGTTTCTCCTGGTCTTAAACAAGGTTTGACCTGCAACACTGAAGAACAGCTCTAGGTGGCAGTGCAACTCTAGTCCAGACCTGACTGATTCTGCACTGACTGACTGTCTTTGACTAGTTTTGACTAGCAGTTTGCTTCATGCATGATACGGTTTTGAAGGTGGTTTTGCTCGAGACACTTAGTAGCAAGCAAGCGAGATATTGGTTTTATGTCAAAGTACAACTAAGGGCATGGAAGTTATGTCAATGCATTTCCTTTTTTTTTATCACTGGCTAAAACAGACTAGCATGTAACCATCCGTCTTTAACTTTTCTCTCCAAACTGCCCACAGTGGATGGGTTATAAGATCTGTCTGACCAGGGCAGATGTTGAAGTTTTATGATCGTACAACACCATTTTTTTCTTCTTCAGATTTGAGCTCTGGTGTCTGTGAGTAAAGCAGTTGTGGCTCTTTCATGGATGTTGGCTTTGTGATGTTCTCAGCGGTGGATTTTGTGGAAACAGGGTCTTCGAGGTGAATGTTGAGGTTTGCTGACACAATCCTTCTTGGGTCTTGCCATGTTTTCTGAATGCAGAGTCATAATCGTAAAAACTGCTGTTTTAAAACCCCCAAAATACTAGGCTCTTAAGGTTACAGACACTGCTTCTAAATGGGAAATATTTTGGAAATATTACAAGTCACCCATTTCACAGATTACTACAAAACACTGCTGAACACACTTTCTAAAAACTAGAGGATATGGACAACAAAACGATTAATTAAAGGTTATGCATCCAGCCAAAGCTGAAGAGATTTATATCCTTAAAAAGCAGAGCCAACAAAGAATACGTACTGTATATTGTAATGACCTACATAATGTCTGGTACTATCAGCAGAAAGATAACTTTTAAAACATTCAAGGCAGCAAATATCGAAACTATAAGTATATCACCGCCACCTGGATTATAAACTGATTCCCAATCAACTTCATTTCCTGTTTGCATCTAAACCAGTTTGGTTTTCGAGAATCTTCAGTTTCTTTAACACTGGATGAGCACAGATCCGCTTGTTTCTGAAATATAATCTGAAGAGCCGTAAACACAGGAGCAGATGATTCAGGATGATTCTGGATGTTAAACACTCGCATCAATGCATCAATGTCGCAGGCGCCAGATTTGCTCTGTATCTCATATCTGGAAAGCGATCACAGAATGCTCCGTGGGATTTTCTCTCGGTGGGATTCTGGAAAGGCAAACGCTGGAACATTGGCCAGATTCGCTATATAGATGCTCTTAGAAGAAAACTTGTGCTCGTGTCACTGCTGTCCGGAATCACTCTCAGTCTGTTCCTATGTGTACATTACATGCAAAGCTAAACATTTAATGCAAGTCAACATTACAGTTTGTAAACTGCAACAACACAGAGTCATAAAGGGAGCAGAATGAGTAAAAATTAATGCAGCACGAACTTATCTCATCATCATTATCATTATTGTTATTGCTAGCCTGAAGAGCATCATGAAAGAATATGTCAGATTTAGGCAGCATTATTGCTCTCAGTAGATGATTCTGACTTTCAGGGCTGGTTATTTTGCCTTGAGCCTCATAGTTTCTGCTTTAAAACTGCTGCGGCTCCGTCGGGCGTCCACACTCTCCAGAGGTTTTGATCCTCGATTTACAGAGACTTTTGGAAACGACACAAACCCCGTTTTAGTTTCAAAACTCAGATGTTGTGTCATATTCAGTTCCTGTAAAAAACTCTTCCAGTTCCTCTGTTGTGAGCGTGTTCTCGAGTTACCTAAATACATCAAGTGTGCTTGGTAACGTCACGTTTTCTGACAATATACTGCTTTGCCAGAATAAGTTTCAGGATAATAGTACAAATATTCTGTCAGCTCACTGTTGGCATGATTATGAATCTTCATGAGATGGTGTGTGTCTTTACTTCTTCGTATATCAGTGTTTTAGGTCTCAGACTAAAACAGTAGATTTGGTTCAATTTAATTGTGATGTGTTCATGTTTAAAGTAGTGAACAGAGTTGAATAATCTGTATTTGTACGGATCATCTATACTCTCTTTTCCATCCAAAATCCATCTCTTTGTATCTCTCTATCACCTCTACATTATCAGATCCGTCCTGTAGGTGTGCAGCGGGGAGAAATTGGACATTAATAAATCATATAACGACATCTTATTCAGCCTCCCAGTTAAAATCAAGATAATAAGCATGTTGAAGGACTAAATTTAATCCAGTGTGTGATAGAGTGATTTGCAGCGCTGTTCCTGTTGGAAAAACCAGGTCAGGTTGGTTTCTAGAATCAGTAGCAACCAATAACTTTTGTGTTTCTGCTCATATGTGCTCTGATAACTAACCAGCTTGACATTTTCCCCAACAGTGTGCAGTTTAGAGAAAGAACTGGTCACTGCCCTGCTGAAAAAGAAAAAAAAAACACATTTATAATTGGAAATGTATTGGTTTTAATGGAAATTGTAATGGTCCCTGTGGGTCTCTACTGGTAAATGGTTTGATTGAATTGGTGCCATCTTAAATCCATTAAATCCCAATGGAATTTGGCCCAAAAGACACTACTGGACAGGGTTGCCAGGTCTATAGCAAAACCAGCCCTAAACATCAATTGAAAACATCCCATACCTAAAATACATATTTTACAGTCAATGCTTAAAAACCAAAAAAAGAGAGACAAACCACAGGGGGAAAAACTCAACCCCCGCCAACAATTTACAAGTAGCCCAATTCCACACAAAATTGAACCCATTGCTAAACCATTAGGTATTGGTTTTAATAACTAACAGTTGACGATTTGTAATAGTATTTTTTTTTTTTAGTGGAAACTATTTATTTTCAACAGGATGATTTGCCAAACCAGGTAAAACATTTGTAAGGTGTGCAGAAACCGAACAAAAAATAACTATGTATGTGTTATGTACAGTCAGAACTATATTTTGAACTCAAGAGCGAGCGCCGCCATTTGTAAATTGGATGTTGTGCGAAACGTCTGGTGTCATTAGCTTCCAGTTATTTTACCTGTAGAAAAACAGTCCGATATGTTGCTTGGTATTTCAAACTGTTATTTCTTATCATAATGTTTTAATATATTATTATAATTATAAACTCGCTGGTTTGTAGCTCGAATCATTTTACACTGCACTTCTTCTAGCTCACTAGCAGCTAATGAATACAAACTTACTTCCAAATGTATTTTTTTAATTCCTCAGCCTTTTGTTCTGACTTCTTTTTATTCAGCTCCATTTTAAACCATTTTCTTGTAAAGGCAGTTTGAACAGCGTTTGACTTTTTCTTTAGTACAGACAAGTGTTTTTTTTTTTTGTTCAAACGAAGGGAAATGAAGTGGACACACAAAGGCCGGTGATGGACAATAGAAGGGATTAGACGAGAGTCGTAACACTTTCTCTGCGCAGTAATGGATGTGTTGACACGTGTCGGAGCTCGTCCTCAATTACGGCCTCTTTATGAGATCTCACGCCGTGTTGTGAGAGGACTGTAGTAGTCCTTTAAAATCCAAAGTCAATTATGAATGAAAAGAACGAGGTACAATGGACGAGAGAGACATAAAATCATGGCAGCATTGAGAGAGATCTTACTCCATAAACCCGCTCAAATACAGAAACGCGCCCACATACCTATTGTCTGGCTAAATCTATCATCTTTTGTCGTGGTTCCTTCATGCTCGACGCTTTAGAGGAGCTGAAATTGGCTGTCAGTATTCCGGTCCTGGACTCGGAGCTCCTAATGGAATAAATTGGTTCCAAGATGTTCAATTTAACTGTGACCCAACACCTCGGAAAGATGATTCATCTGATATGCAAACCAGAGCATGACCAGCAGGCAATAAAAGGCAAATGAACTGCACTCTCTCTCTCTCTCTCTCTCTCTCACACACACACACACACACACACACAGACAAGAAGGTTCAGTGTGAAAACGAGCTACATGATTTTATTAATTTGCTGATTGGTCTCAAATGTGAGCGTCTTCAACACATAGAAACAATGATCGGCCACTACTGTAGTTCAGACCTGCTATAACATTGGTTACTGACCTAAACCGATCTCATACTTACTATATTACCTCTGAAATTAATGATGCAATAAATTCAGCATTTTCTCTTTTTCAGTTGGATTTGGCCGACAGGTTAGGACAAGAGAAGAAAACAAAATTACCTCAATATTGTGAAATATTATTACAATTTAAAAGCACTATTTTCTCTATTGAATTATGGTAAATTGTAATTCATTCCTGTGATTCAAAGCTTAATTTTCAGTGTCACATGATCCTACTGAAATCATTCTAATATGCTGATTTACTGCTCAATAAACATTTCTGATTATAACCAATGTTGAAAACAGATGAGCTGTATAAAATGGCTGTAATATATATATATATATATATATATATGCCAGCTATTGGTCGTTCGGACTCAAATGTATTCATGCAAGTACTATACTTGTGCTGTCTTGTTTCACCGAATGCTTTCTCTTTTCTGTTCTCTAAATCTAATCACACACACATAATCTGAACAGATGACTTATGAGAGAGGTTTTCTCCTGACATTACTAAAGACAGAAACACAGCTGGGTCCTGAACATCACCTCAGCTGGACCGCAGGAGCAAATAAGACACAAAAGGTCACAGAAATGTGCGTCTTTCTGTCATCCTTCCTTTCGGTTTAAACTGGATTCCTCTGATTATTCGAGTGTGGATTTGCCATTTTATTTCTCCGTCTGTCTGCAGTGCTTTGCCTCCCAGTTCATTTCCACACTCCTCTTTCCTTCCGTCCACTTCTCCTCAGTCTGCGAATGGTTGTTTATCATCTCTGATTCAGTTTTTAATTAAAATACTCCTCTTCTGAAGCTGTGGAGAGATAGGGGCCTGCAGGACCCTCAGGAAAGATGAGCTGGGACTTGCTCTGCGTATCAGTCAATCTGCATATATTACTTTTTGTTATAGTTCATTCAAATAAAATGCACATTTGTGTGGTTTATAATGGTGTTGGCGGACAAGTCCCACATAACCAAACTTAGGACAATAACCATGTAAGAGTTCAGCTGGTTCTGACCCAGAACAAACATAAAAAGTGACCAAATTCAGTCATTTGTATGATTATGAGACATCTTTCGGTGTGAAACTATTTTATATAACAGGTTTTCCTGAACTTAGTGGTTGCGAGCTGATAAAAAAACTCATAATTAATTAAATCACAAAAATGTAAAATTACAATTAATAAACAATTTCAAAGTAAAGCTTTTTACTTTTTTGTAGTAATCATAATACATGTCTAGTGTGCATATATATTATATATATATATATATATATATATATATATATATAAGAAATTCTCCTAGTTTGGGAATCCTGCATTATCATAATCATAAACCAGCTTGCAAAAACCAAAAAAAAAAAAAACTCTAAATCATTTCTATTTATATTTCCATTCCTTGAAGTGAAGGATATAAACCTGTAAAAAGCTCAAAATCCTCAATAAGTTTGTGCAGTTCATCTGATCCTGTGAGAAACAGGTAAAATAATGGCTTGCATACTGGAAGTGTAGTACAGTATTTATGATTGTGAGCATGACACTATTATGTGAATTCATCCATTTGTCTGAACAGTTAAATCACAAAGGAATTGCTGATGTCACCGAGACATAAATGAATGCAATGTAGTCAATTAAAGCTTTTTTAATGGTCAAACAGACAAAATCCATAAAGTCTGTCTGTGCCAGAGCTGCGCAGACGCCAGTATGGAGCCAGCGGCATGTAATAGTGTTTTCCAGGTCATGAAGGAAAGATTAAATATCAAGCGAGCATCTCAGAAGACCTCTTCCACTAATAAAATACAGCCTGAAAATGAACAGAGACTAGTTTTCAGATGGAGTCCACAGAGCGGGAGGATTTACAATCAGAGAGAGAGAGAGAGAGAGAGAGAGAGAGAGGATGAGACGTCTACAACATATGGCCTTTATGAGATGCACAGCTGCGTGATGGAAGGACTCTAGAGGAAGTGCTCTGGCATCCTTCCTGTTTCCTCCTGGTGTCACCTCGTTTGATGCCCTCGTGAGGACGCTGGTCCAGATGTGCCCACAGCTGCTGAAGACTCCGCACACCTGTCCTTCATCACCAGCTGACCGTCATGATATCAAGAGAGACCGTGAATGACAGACAGGTATTTTACATCAATAATGTATGCATGTTTTCTGTTTTCATCCAGAGCGTTCTACACTGACACACTGATTCTACTAATTACTGTATGCACTTGAAAATGAATTAATGAATGCTTTATGCTCTTTGAATGCTATTTCTTTATTTTGTTAAATGTAAAAAGCAATGGTTAACATGGTGAGTATTTGTTATTTCAGATTCCAATGGTGTTAAAAGTAAATGTTTGTTTGTTTTGAATCTAAATAATACATTATACTGTACATGCATAATAGATAAGTGATTTTCCTGTAAAAAAAATAAATAATAATATTTTTTTTCTTTTTTATTCATTTATTTGTTTATTTATAGCTATGGGTAACATGGTACATGTTTGTAATTTTATGACTGATTTCAAATGTTTTGCATCATATTTTTTTGTGTAATATAACATTTTATTTTGTTTAGAAAATAATTCATGCATAATAGATGTTTTTAGTTTTCTGAAGGATTTAGGATGTTTCACACTGAAGTAGTGTTTATTTAGTTATTTGTCTGTGCTTTATAGTTTCTCCAGGGAATGTCTTCATTAAACAGAGCAATCTGAGATCTAAACCATAATGAGTTCAAGCATATCGTCTGATAACAGGACGACAGCAGTGCTGAGCTTATAATGGACTGGACTCCGCATTTACTACGGTATTCAGAACCTGAGAGATTTTAACTGAAAACCTTAGTTTAACTCCATAACGTTATGCTTGATAAGGTATTCATTTTTCCACACTGAGAAGGAAGTCTCTATTTTTGAATAATTGCCTTTACATAATAGTTAACTTTCTCTCTCCCTTCCCTTGTTACTCTAAGCCAGTATAGTAGGAATCAACACGAAACAGCATTCACAACCCATCTTACCTCTATAATGTGACATATTCCTGAGTGACAGAATATGCAATAAAATAAAATGTATAAGCTGGGATTGGACTTTAGCCGTCAGGATTTGTTTGGATGCTGAAAAGTGTTTCAGTATGTCAAGTGAGCAGAAGATTGAAAAATGAAAGGGGTTTGGAGTTAGACTTTAGGCTATAAGCAATAGTCTTCTGTGGAATAACGTTAAGGGAACATATAAGGAATTCATAGTGAAGATCTTGAATTCATCCTGAATTTATCATTCAGCTTCTGTAACGTGATTTTTTTTTTCATTGTATGGATATTAATGTGTGCTAAGAGAATCAAAGAGCAAGGATCTAGTAGTGAATGTGCAAAAAACAGGAATCACTATTGAAAGAACATGGAGTTTCCATGGTAACAGATCAACCCCCCACATGTCTTACACACCCCAGAACCCAGAGGGGTGCAGGACTCAACTCCAGAGGCACGGATTTGCCTCTTCTTCTTTTTTTTTATCAGGATATACTCTTGGTCACATGACAGTCCCAAAGGGTGAATGTTTTATTTTTTCACAGATCTCTCTCTATCTCTTTCCATCCCTCTCTCTCTCTCTCTCTCTCTCTCACACACACACACACACACACACTTAACACACTTGGCATGTTGTAATTGTAGATTTGGTAGTTCTATGTATATGTAGCTATGTAATGTACTCAACCATTCTCAGTTGATAAATACACACACACACACACACACACACACACACACACAATATATATACATAGACTGAATTTTATCAATCAATAAATCAGTCAATCTATCTATCTATCTAATTATTATTTTAGTACAGTGAAGTTGCTTGTTTTGACAGTGTGTAAGTATTGGTGCTAAATTAAGAAAAATCTGCTTATTTTCAGATCAAAACATATTCAATGTCTGCACATCTTATTAATAACTATCCTGACTATGGCTGAAATAAATCATAAACAATGGCTTACTTTTAATGCTTTAAAGTAACTTTTGTAGTTTTACTCCAGTAAAACTGAAAAGGATTACTTATACTTTTACTGGATCAGTACTATATTGTAGTACTTTTACTCAAGTATACTTGATTCGTGTGTTTCATCCGTCAGTGACAATGATGTTGTCAATTAGACACTCTATTCCATGCATAAATAGCATTTCTTTTCACTATAAGATGAGGAACGTACTCGAAGTCTGTTTTGATTTCATGCTGACCTCAAACTTTTAAGGATGTGATATCATGTGCTCCAGCTTGTAAGATGTTTATTGTTGCATTGTGTTGTGCTTTATGCAGTACACTAGTGTTTTATTCTCCACGCAGCCTGTGTCAGGTTTCAGCAGGGGAGTTAATGACTTTGTCCACTATTGATCTCAATCACATACCTACACATGAGTGTCTGTTACTGACATGTGTTTGCTCGTGGATGATCTATGATATGATCTGCCTGTCAGTATTCGTTTGGCAGAAATCTGAGCTTCATTCGACTCTGTGTCGCTCATATTTCCTGACGTCTGGACATGCGTGGCATTATTCACAGATGTCACACTCGCACACAGATGTAGCTTTTCTCATTACTGCACGTGTCAGAGATGCACAAACTCCAGATGAGTGATTACTGCAATCTACAGGTGTGTGTGTGTCATATCAGGACACAACTCTGTATAATGACATGGGTATGACACAGGTATTACAAGGAGAGGGTGACTTATGAGGACATAACCCATGTCCCCATTTTTCAAAACGCTTATAAATCATACAGAATGAGTTTTTTTGAGAAAGTAAAAATGCACAAAGTTTCCTGTGAGGGTTAGGGTTAGGTGTAGGGTTGGTGTAGGGCGATAGAATATACAGTTTGTACAGAATAAAAACCATTACACCTATGGGATGAACACACTTTTCACAAAAACAAACGTGTGTGTGTGTGTGTGTGTGTGTGTGTCACTCAAACCATCACACACACACATCTGCAGCAAAACATGAGTAACATGCTGACACACATTCATGCATTTAAACAAATGTTCTTTCAATCCTGCTGTACATGCATCACAATTATATTTGACTTTTGTTGTGAATGATTTATGAATGAAAGCATTTATAGCAGCAGCTGTATGAATGCATTTTCGTTTGCAGACAGCTGATGGCCACTCTCTCTCATTTTAATGCACAAACGCACATTTAGTTTTAATTAATTGTCAAGCGATGTCAATTTTGATTTGATCTGCTATAATTCACTGGCCTGTTTCTAAAGCTGCTCTTTTCTTTCTCCAAATGGAGTATTTACAGATCATCTCCATTTCTAACATCCTTATTAATGTTGTAATCCTCAGTCTTCGGGCTCATACTCTTTCACCGATTTCTATCCTTTGATCAAAGCTGAAGTGTGTGTCTAGTGGTGTGGTATAAATACATTTCCAGACAGCATTTGACACATTTATCAGGTGTTTATTATTTATTATAATATAATCGGACTGAAAAGTTAAGACATTTTTCTCAAACTTTAAAATTGCTAATTATTTTAATTAGTGAATAATCACTGAAGTGTTTGAAACATTAGGAGTGTTGTCACATTTACTTTCACACCTTTATAATGAATTTGCAGTTTAAAAATATATTTAAAATATAAAATAAAATATATAACTTTAAATGTAATAACAAAAATACACTACAGTTAAAATTATAATCAAGTACATGTGCTTTAGTATATTAGTCAACACATTAAAATGGGTTTAGTTTTTGAAGCATGGCAAAAGATTACATAAAACAAATTGTACTTATTTTTTTGTGTCATTTTTAAAAGAGTGCTCTGTTAAGTCATGAGTGCACACTTGGGTACTGTGGTGTATTATATTATCAGTAATCATTCAATATTAATTTACCTTTAAGAATTATTAAAAGTGTTAAGACAATATTAATATTATACTTTTGAAATTTAAAGAACACTACAAGTGAACATTCAACACAATTATGCACCTTTTTTACATAAAAAATGGCCATTACATTTTTTTTTTTATTATTATTTAAAAAATTTATGAGAGTGAAGAAATAAATATAAAAAAAGCTAGTTACACTAAAAATGCATATTGCATTGTTGGGATAGTTTATTTGTTACAATGTGTTCAGATGTAATTGTAACAATTTTGCCGCAGTTTATATATAAAATAATATAATTTATACATATATATATATATGGACTACTCAAAACTTTCAGCTAATTATAGAAGAGTGAAAGAAAAAAGACAATAAAAAGAGGGCAAAACCTTTAAGAGAAGAGAAGAGAAGTGTTTCTGTGTGACAGGAAGACCTTGTTCTCTCCTGTGGACTGTGACGGCCTGTCAGAGCCAAACAGCTCTGGGGCGATGTCAGCCTTTCCCAGAATTCAATTCATCTCCTCATTTAAAACATCCCAGAGAGAGGGAAGGGTTGTAATATGATCGATGGACTAAAACATCTCTCAGTAATTGAGACCGAAAATGAATCTACTCTTTCCAATTCTGAGAAATTCTACCTGATACTGAACAAGATACAAGATGAGAAACAGAAAATAAAGAAAAGAAAAAAGGATACAAACATGGAGACCTGAGCTGAATGCCAATGAATGTATCCAATGCAAGATTAGGATTAATGCATCCTAAAATATGGTGTGCTGAAAATTGCACGCACAAAGCTGTATGGATTGTTTACTATTAAATAGCAATCAATTTTTGATAGACTTAAGCTTACATGCAAAAGTAAACAGTATGTGAGGTGAACAGTATCTGAAGTATCATAATGCACGTTTGTTATTCTTCCATTTAAACGCTTTGTTATTCTGCCTTAGAAGTTTGTTTAGGCAACAATCTTTTTGTACATAATTGCCACACTTTTCCAATAGCACTGTCTTCATACTCAAGTGTACATGCTTTCCAGTCATCACCAACAAAGTACACGTCAAAAATATTAAGCCTAAATTTTACATTTATGTACTTAAATTGAATTATAAATTTAAATACATTAAGATAACACCGTTTTAACAAACTTAATGTGATGCATATTTGTCAGTCATACTCAAATGAAACAGGTCAGATAATAAACTTATTATATATTATATTGTTATATTTTATATGTTATAAAAATGTTATATTTTTTTAAATACACAATAACGGGGTTAATATATTTATCCTCATGAAATCCAGTTTGTTTCAATCCCATACACTTTAATTATTCCACAGTGATCGATATTTTCCCAATGTTCATACATTTTCACAAAGAACAGATTCATGCAGATTCTAAACAATTTGAATATATGCATTTTTTCTGAGAAGGTAGAGAGAACTAAATAAATAAAAGAGGAATTTTACAATCATGGGCAATAAAAGCCTTTCGAGATGCATGAGCAGAAGCATGTGTATCATGTCAGCCCCCCACATCAGAGAGAGAGAGAGAGAGAGAGAGAGAGAGAGAGAGAGAGAGAGAGTAAATGACTCATTGACCTTCTGCTCTTGCTCTAGTTTGCATATCAAATGAATTCTCCTCCATGTGTGTCGGGTCAGAGCTGAATTGACCTGGAATATCTGCAACTAATTTATTTCATTAGGAGCCGTGAGACTGGAAGCACACGGCCTGGGCGAACACACACACACACACACACAAACGTACATCAGTGTATGACACAGTCCAATTCAACAGCAAATTATGCCAAGAAAATTAATAAATAGTGATTTAAACATACAAAACACCTGCCTGTGCTTTTTAGGATAATCAACAAAATAAAAATCAGAAAATAGGCCAAAATTGAAGATGTATTTGAATTGCATATAAAATCTCCAGCCTTTTAATCGCACAGTTTTAACAAAAATGATTCAACCTAATGTGATGCATATTTGACAGTCATACATTAATAAAACAGGAAAGATTTTCATCATATTTTAGAATCAGCATATGAAGTATGAACTTGGTTTTAAAAAATGGCTAAAAATGAGTTACATGGGATTTATTGATCATAAATATATAAAGCCAGTTATTGTGTATTTTAAACACATTCAGTTTATTAGTGTTGTTACAGAGATCTGACAATTTAATTGCAAATTTGCAGTACATCATGTTTATAAATTTATGTTGAAATCCAAATGGATGGAAATTGTATGCAATTCACATAAATATGTCTTCAATTTAGGCCTAAATATTTTTCTCTCTGCATCTTTTACTGGGTCACATAGTTTAACATTAAAAAAAATTACACTTAAGAATTAACATGCCTTAAAAGTACATTCTTTACATTTCTGCTTTTTACCTGTACAGACTTGGTATGATATGATTAACATTTTATCAACTTTTGTAATAAATGCGTCTCTTATTGTTTTAAATCAAACTGAGAAGTTTATTGTGTCGGATTCACAAAACATTCTTAAGAATGAAATTCTTCTTAACTTTATTATATGTTTAGAATATTTAGAATTTAGTTAATTTTGTTATATTTTTTCCTGAAGACTGTTCTAAAGACAGAACTTCGGAAGAATTTGAATTCCTGAAACATTTTCGTAAAAATCATCATAAATAACATATTGATGTTAGGGTTACCTGTAATTAGGAACTTCTTTTGTGTGTGTGTGTGTGTGTGTGTGAATCTGGCCAATTGTCTGTAATAGTTGATATTCAGATATTATCTATACACATTATATAATCAAAAAGTGCAGTGGGAACACACACACACACACACACACACACTTTGTTAAAGATTATGTTTATTAATACTTTAACTCGGAACCTTTCTGCTGTATACTGGGTAAATAGAGGGTTATTTACAGGTCATCATAATATATGTGTATGTAAATAAGGCATTAATTCAAGCAAAAAATAAAGTTACAGCTATAAAAAATAGCATGCATTGCAAAAACAAACAATCAGACATATGAAGTTTTGTTTCTAAGAAATTGAGTCAAATGAAGTGAGTTGATGTTTAAAGCAAGCTGTATCTTGATTTAATACTCTTCAGATATTAACACTGGAAAACAAGCACTTTTTTCAGGGTGATCAGAAGGAGCACTAAAAGTGATTTCCATATTTTAGTGTTTAGGAGCAGAAATCAAGAAATTAATGCAGATCTGTGTAAAGTTGTATTTTCAGAGTTTGAATTGTGAATACAAGACATTTACAGTTAGACACCATATTGACATATTGTTTTCCTTGCATTTTATTCTTTACGTGGTTTTAGAAAAATCTGCAACTGCACGTACCAGAAATGTTCAAATTCATCAAAACTTTTAATACCTGAATAATTCATAAGCTGAATGACTTCGGCTGACTTTGAAATTATGAAAATTCACTTTCAGTTTCACTTTACTCATAACGTTTTTAATTTGTTGGCTTTGCTTATTCAGCTGATTTCTGTTTGTAAGTAAAACTATGAATTAACAGCAAAGTAGGTCAGCGAAATGATAATACAGTGAAAAAATGGACGTTAAAACGCAGCATTGGCCTCTCAGGGTTTTGATTCTGCAGGAACCTGAAGTTCTCGTGAAGTTTTTGCAGATGAATTTCTCAACATTGTCTCTTTCTCTTAAAAATGTTCTGCTCTGCAAAGTGTTCGATAAGGCTTGTAATCACAGAAACCGAGACAAGGCGACAGGGTTGCCTCTCCGGTGCTGTCACAGATAAACAGAGTCGAGAGGAGACGTGAATGAGATGAGAAGAGACCAAACCCAATGGAAAGACCTGAAAGAACCAGGATGAGGTTGAATGGAGAGGCGCTCCTCAGAGAGCATCTGGAGATCTTCTTCAGGATCTGAAACATGACGAGCAGGTTCCTCCTCGGCTGGACTCCTGCTGCGGCGAGATGGTGTCTACAACCTCTGACTGCAGCAGATCATTCTCATTAGCTATAATGTGCTTCACAAGACAGTGTGCGGCCTCATCTATATTAATGTTCTCCTGGAGAGAGAGAGAGAGAGAGAGAGAGATCCCGTCAGTATTCACACACCTTGTCTCTGGCTGTGACTGCATTAATTCGCTCGTGAATATTCATGACATACTGTAGCCGAAGGACTGTGAGTCAGCAGAAAGTGTGTGAGCGGTTTTATCAGCTCTGATCATCTTCACACACAAACACACCTGATTCACTACAAATGTAGTCATGATGCTGAAAATTCAGCTTTGATCACAGCAATAAATTACATTTTAAACAATATATTTACAATAGAAACATGTTATTTCAAATCATAATAATATTTCACAATATTACTGTATTTACTGTATTTTGCATAAAAAAAATGCAGCCTTGGTGAGCAGAAAAGACTTCTTTCAAAAACAACAAAAACGTAATGGTTCAGAGGTAGAGCGTTGCATTAGCAGTGCAAAAGGTCATGGGTTTGATTCCCAGGGAAAACACATACTGGTAAAAATAAGAAATTGTATAACCTGAATGCAACGGAAGTCACCTTGGAAAAAATTGTCTGATAAATGTAACAGAAACTAAACCTTTGAACAGTTGTATAGATTCTAATAACAATTAATAAATATAAATTAAATTTGATAATTTTAACCTTGTCCTCTGAGGAGTCTGACCACAAGTTTCTGGGTGAGTAAATGACGACAGAATTGTAATCTTTTGGTTAAAAATTAAATAAAACAATATAAAGGTAATTGCGACTTTTTATCTCGTAATTCGTAAATCGCGATTTTTTTCCATAATTCTGTGTTTTTTTCCACCACAGAATAAAAAAGGCAACTTTTTCTCACAGTTGTGATTATTTTCTTGCAATTAAGACAATCCAGACGTTTATTATCAGAACGGAGAGTTAACATCTTGAGTTTATATTGTGCAATTCTGCCTTTTATTCTCAAAATTGTAAGTTTACACCTTGCAATCATTTTATTTATTTATTTTGCCATGGAATTAAAAAAAAAAGGTAATTGATACTTTCTATATCTGACATCAGACCCCCCCCCCAATAATTCTGAGTTTATACAGCATCTCACAATTGCAAGTTTTATAGACTTGTAATCGCTAAAGTTTAACATCTTTAACCATAACATCAAAAACTGAGAACTATGAGATAAATAGTGGCATTTACGGTTTATTTTTTTAATCCCATGACAGAAACAAGCTTCCATGAAAGTGAGTTTGTGTTGTGAGACTTAACTAATTAAACCACAAACAAATCATATTTACTCTTTATCCTCACCGTGACCTCTCACGTGACTTTTTAACCTCTGTGCACACTGATCTTGAATATCTGAATACTGATGGTGATTTGAGATGATTCATGTACAAGTACCTTGGCTGAGGTTTCAAACCATCCCACGAAGCCGTTCTCCTGGCAGAACTGCTCCATCTTGATGCCATTGTTGGTGAGAACGTCTCTGCCCTGATCGCACTTGTTGGCAAGCAATACGGCCGCCACATGTTTGCCGTTGGATAAACTCAACTTGGCATCCAGATCCTCCTTCCACTTGGCCACGGCCTCGAATGTTGACGGCCGTGTGACGTCGAAAACAATGAAGGCTCCCATGGCCTCTCGGTAATACACCCGCGTCATGTTCCCAAAACGCTCCTGGCCTGCGAAAGAGAATGAATCAGAACAAACCACATGACAGATAAAGCTATAGATAGGTCATGAACATACATACATTTCACCGTGACTTCATGATGATCACGGCAGAACTCAAAAACAACAATGAGAGGTTTATCCTCAGCTGAAGCCTTGGGCGAATGCGCTATAAACCACAGGCTCTTTGCTTTTGCTTTTCTTTTTGATCCACGTGATCATGCTTTGAGATTCTTTTACACATTTCCAAGGGTCACAACTAAAGCCTGGATATCGTTAATGAGGAAAAGCACATTCCAACGGCTCAAAGTGATCAACTCCACTGAGCTCCAGCTTCACGCCATTAAACTTAAAGCTCAGTGCTCAGGATTAGTGTCAGAAGTTCCTGGAGACGCGAAGTGAGAAACTATGAGGAGAAACTACCCAGCTAGCAAAGTTAAGAATAAAGTTCTTCCAAGAATTCCAAGTTCTTCAAATTATGTGGTCTGATCATTTTAAAAATGTTAGCACACAACCATCTGTACATCGTTCATTGATTTTTTTATTTTATTTTCAGATTCACTGTAGTTGAAAATTTTTTAAATGTTGCTATTTGTTTCAGAATATTCAGAGAATATTCAAAAGTAACGGTCCATAATGTTAGCAAAATTCTAAAATGGAATGTTCCCTTAATGTTTCCATGTTGTTGTTTTTTTACTTTTAGAAAATATTCTAAAATAATTTCAGAACTTAATAAATACATTTTTGATTAATAGTTTCCAATTAAAACTAAATAAATTATGCTTTCTTTACAGTAAATGTCTTTTTGATAACAAATGCAATGACATTCAGTCATGTAAACGTTTTAAGTGCCCAAATACCTCTGTAATAGAGTTGATTCGTTTTTTTTTCTTCTCTTGATAAGGGCTTCACGATGGCAAATCACGCTCCTGTCTGATGTCTCTGCTCATTTCATCTATTTACTATAACGTTTCTGTTTTCCTTCTGTGTTTCTTAGGTGGAAATCTCCCTCACATGAGCCGAACACATGACCGCGCATAACGAGCGCGCGCCTGAGGAACGTTATTCAAGAGAGAGTAAAACAATGCGGCTTCGTAATTATATTACGACTTATTTTAATACGTTTGATCCACATAACAACATAAGAAAGTTATATAAAGCCTTGGTGTGTGTGTGTGTGTGTATCTATCTATCAAATATTATACAAGTTATGAACTTTGACAAGTTCAAAATACGTACATAGTCGGTCTCTAAGGCTGTACATATACAAATGAATATATTTCTAAAATTCATTGTGTAATTATTTTGCTTATATTATTGTTATTATTGTAAGCTAATAGTTCTTTTTATATATATATATAATTAGTTTAAAATTATAGATATATTATTGTTGTTGATATATATATATATATATACAACAATATCTACAACAATAATATATATATAATTTTAAACAAATCTTAGGCACAGAAGAATAGTTTGTATAAAAAAAGAAAAAAAAATCAAGATAATTTTTTTTTAAGTGTAAATTACCGGCGATGTCCCACAGTTGCAGTCTAACGGTCTCCTGTTCAAGGTTGAGAACTTTGAGCGCGAAATCCACGCCGATGGTCGCGCGGTAGTTCGCTGAAAAGTTCTGGTGCACGTAGCGCTTGATGATGCTGGTTTTCCCCACACCCAGATCCCCGATCACCAGGATTTTATACAAGTGCTCCTTCAGGTGATGGTTCTGCATGTCTGCGTGAGACGGAGCCGATCATGGACGCGTGTGATCCGCGGTCAGACTCTGAGGGGAGAAACAGAAACGCCCCGCAGAGAGAAATGCACAACTTGTGACTCGTCAGTCGAGCATGAGACCAGATACGTGAGGAAACGGAGGGGCTGAGCATCTGTTGATACTTCATCAACGGTATGGTAATCACAGTTGGCAAAAAAGACGATTTATTCAGTTAGATTAAATGCTAACAAAGAGTCGGCTAGCAGATAGAACCGCTGTGAAATGCACTTAGCATGATCAACGCCTTCAGCAACTGACATGTTTTCCTCAGCAGTTTCAGTGGTAAAGGTCTCAAAAATGTGTGAAGACTTAAATGTAAGGCCTATTGTAAATTTACACTGATTATCCTAAAATACAGGGGTTCTCAAAGTGGGGTCTGCGAAATAATCTCAGGTCTACATGAGGGTAAAGCTCACTATAGGAGGACATTAACATTAACTTCATCTTCAGAACTGCTCTGAGAGTCACTAAAAAAAACAATTCACCATTTAATTTGAGAAATCATATCACTCACACTCACTCAAACACACACAAAAAAAATCAAAGGTCTTTACGACAACCCATCAAAATAAAAGTCAGGTTTGAAGATATTTTAATAGAAATATATCACCATTGTGCAATAGAATGTAAGTCTCAAAGTTAATAATAATAACTTATTTTTTGTTACATTTTGTTTTATAATTTAAATTCATTAGGTTTTTGAATACTACAATTTAATTGAACTATTAAACCCAAAATCCAGAAAAATCTAAACGTAAAAAAATAATATGAGGGGTCCCACAAAGTTTGAGAACCCCTGTAAAAATGTACCATGTTAAACCTGGTACTGAAATTGTCAGCAAACACACACACATTTAGCTATTTAAATGGGCACTCTACATAGACTTAATACACTGCTTCTGTATTTCTACAAGGGAACAAACGATTTTCTTTTTTTTACACCATTTCTACAAATGTCAACAACCCGAAAAAATTTTGGTGTGTACTGACAGGTTTAGCTCACTTTTGGGTGCAAATTTGTAAGTACACACAAACACTTTTGGACATTGTATCATGGAGCCATGATACCATCGTATGGTTTAAAGTCATTTTCAATACCCAGTTTATACAGTTATATAGTAATCACTTAGTCCCATGGCACCACCACAGCACAGTTTTGTAAGGGGTTTCAGTCATTGTAAATTTAAATGGCTTCCTTCAAACGGTGCAACATGCCTTGGATTGGTTATATGAGACAAGAGAACAATGACTTAACTAATTCTGATGCAAGCAGTTCCTTTAAGCTTTAAACAATGTGTACCCGGAGATCATTGATGCTGTAGTTATGACAAATGTCAGGCACATTACATCTCAAATGACCGACACTCACTTGAACGGTTAAAAATAAATGAAATTGATTTACAGAACAAGTTTATACTAATCATGCGCTTTTCACTTAGGCTACAAAAAATAAAAAAAAATAAAGTCAAGCACACCGGAGGTCAAAAGTACCTTAAAAAGCAACTTTATTAAAATCATGACATACAGGAGCACAAAAAATAATAATGCATAGATTTTATGATAAAAACCATTGGATTCATATGGTCTTAAACAGCTTAACTGTTGGCAAAGGACTCAAAGTATACATACAAATCCCTTTAGTCTACTGCTATTGATAAAGTGTGGTTCTTTGAACCAAAAGTACTGATCTTCCTGAGGATAACTGCCAACTTGATATTCTCGGCATACAACATAACTTTGTCCAAATAAAAGAGTGGTGTACAAATTGAGGAGAGTGCAAATGTGACTTTCAGAGCTCACATGGATCAATGAAAATCTGAAATCCCTTTATATAAAAAAAAAAATAATAAAATTAAAAAAAAAGAGAAACTTTAAGAAGCTGAGGCATGTCGCAGGACCTGAAGACACTCTACTTTCATTAGCACAGATATAACAAAAAAAATGCTGTTTTCGATTACACCGTCCTTGTGGAAATGCACACGAATGGTACAAAAAGGACAGGACAACTTTGTCTTTAAAACAACAAACAAATTAAGATTTAGATCAATTTAAAACCATAACTACATTCTAGATAGGGGTGGTTTTGGGTAAGGGCAACAATTGGAAGAGTTGGTGACCCAAGACCAAGAATCAGGTGGACAGGTGGCTCAGAGGAAGATGATAACTGGAGAATTTGAAGAAGCAGAAACTAAATGACCCCACCAAAAACAAAAGCAGTAAAAGGCACTGAAGAAATATACATTCCCTAGAGGCCAGCAAGAGAGAGAAAGACAAAGCTTTGTAGACTCACATGAAACCAGACCAAGGTGAAGACCAAAGAGAAGAACCTTGAAGCCAAAATAAAGTTAGTTTTAAGCTTCATAATGTATGATGAATTGGGAAATGAGAGCGAATCAAATCTAAAGAGACATGTAACTTCACATTCAAACTGTTTGCTACAAAAGAAACCTGAAAGGGGTTCAATCTTCATGGCCTCTTTGATCACTTAACCTGTCTGCCGAAGGTCATGGGAAAATACTTTTCACACAAAAAAAAGAAAAAAAAGAAAAAGAGAACAGAACTGTTTTACAGTTTTCAGAATTGCCATTATCAAAATACTTTGAAATATTTCACCCAACCATGCTTGTTTCAACGGATCAATTCGTCTATGCTCTCTACAGTTTGGCGATTGGTGTAGCAGCTACAGCAATGCTCTCAATGGCGCATTCATCCGTTCCACGACGGATTCTGAAAAACCCATTCTCACCCCATCCGGTTCCCCAGCTGTTCTTCACGATCCAGTACTTTTCGCCGGTCTTATGGCACTTCCCATACCCCACCAACAACACCGCGTGATTGGTCAACTCAAATGGATTGTTGGAGTCACGGAGGCCAGTGTGATGGTAGATGCCCTCCTTGTATTTCATGAAATCTGGGTAGACCTCCAGGGCCACGCCAATGGGGCCATTCCTGACCAGCTCCAGCATCATGGCCACCTCGCTGCAGCCGCCGTAAAACCCACCCACATAGTGATAATCAGAGGCGTAGTACCTTGTGCATTTCTCAGGTACTTTGCAGGGAGAATCATCCCCGGTGTACGGGAAACAATCCTCCTCCACAATACCAAAGTCCTGGATGTATTTACCAATCAGGTATGGAAAACCTCCATCACAACCTGTACAAAATACATCAAAATCATTTGAAATACAGACGCTAAAATCTAAAATGTTAATGTCAGAACAAGAAAGAATGGAAGAACTAGCGTTATAATTATTACCTAAAATTTAAAAGACATTTAATTACTTGAAATGTGAATTAAATAATGAAGTTCCCAAGGCAACACTACTCATTTTATTTTAAGTTAAAGTACTCAAAATAACTAAAACTGAAAAAATAAAATGATAAAATTACTATTAAAAAAAAAAAAAATCAAAATGTCTACTAAAAATATGTAGTAATAGTATCTTGATAGTTCATATCAATGGAATGACAGCAATGCTTCCAATTAAATGTACATAATTTATAATATTTCTATAATTTATTATAGAAATTATAAATTATATACCCATTAGGTTTCATAAAGTTACTTTAATGCTTTTAAAATTAGAAGAAAAAAAATATCCTGAAACTTCACACATTTAAAATTCTTTTTGATGTTATAAAACCTACAGGAAGTATAAAAAAAAAATAAAAAATAAAAATAAAAAAAAAGGAATCTAAAGTCAAACATTTACGCAAGGAATCCATTCTGATCTCAATCGGATTGTGTAACCATAATCCTAAGGGTGCCGGAAAAGCAAATTTTCATGGTTTTATAACTGCAAATATGCAGACAGGTCCTCTGAAGTTCAGCACAGACACGGGTCATATTTAACGTTTGCCCCCGTGCATCTTCATGTGCTTTTACCTTGAGAATACTGGGAGCAGGACACCACTTGCTGTGGACTGAACACTGTCTGCTGCGTGTTGTTCGTTTGGATTCGGATTCGTGCTTCAAGCATTCCCATAGTGGAGAAAGAGTAACAGCTGCCGCATCGAGCTTAAGAAAGAAGAGAGGAAAACGTTTAGAGATGAAAAATGACGAATTAAAACCTCAATACTTTGTCCTACAGATCCATCCGCTAATCCTCTCTCCTTCCTCCTCAAATGCCTCCTGAGCATCTGAAGGAGCTTTAACAAAAGTGAGATGCTATCAGGCTCTGAAAGGAATGGGCCACTCCAGACATGTCGACCATCACTTGAAGAAATGATCATCTCACACTTATTTCAGAGAGAAGCCACCAGCCAGACAAAATCAGTCCATTCCTCTCATCAACAGTAAAAGACTGACCAGAAAAGATGAGACTGTAAACAGAAGAGTAGTTGGATTAAGGTACAAGTGGAAATCTTTTTTTTTTTTTTTTTTTTTAATCATAATGTGATCAGAACCTTTAGTCAAAAGACAGTTAAGACATCTTAAGACAGAAATAAGAGTGCTTTAAACAGACAAACTAGTGATGAGGTCTTGCTCAGAGACCACAGATCCTAAGCCAAATCACTTCAATCCAAAATACCAATTTCCCCAAAATATCCTTGGAACACACAACTAAATACATTTGGAAACAAGATGTAATTTCTGCATGTTGCACACATGTCAAACTAAAAATATTCACAAGTGTTAATTGAAAAAGCCATTAATTAAAAAAAATGAAAATAAATATTACATTAAAAAATAGAAATTCTGTAATAGCAATGGCAAAAATGGCCTAAAGAATTGAAAGAAATAAACCCTGGGTTATATGAAATTTAAACTGTAAATATTTAATTTTAAGGATCCAGAGGTTCTTCTATGGAAACCATCCTTAATTATTATACACGGCAATAAAAAATAAATATGGAATTAAGTTTATGGAAATTTCAATAAAAATAAACTAGCCAAACACACTAGACAAAACTTTAATAATTTTTTGGTAGTGTTTGTAGCATCACTTATCAGGCTGTTCTATAGCAAGAAAAGCTACATTACTCAAACAACACACACTTCCTGGATTGGAGAGTGAACACTATCAATCAATAGTAGCATATTGAAGTTATTCCCAGAACTCAACTCTGGGTGGTACAGGATTGCAAGGGTTTTTTGATTGAAATCACATGCAACTCTGTGTAATACAGGACATGGATTGAAGCAACCGTTTTGTTGCAGTATTTCCTCTTATTCTCGCTCTTTCGCACACACACCTTGGTTGCGGACAGGGCTAACATAACTGACTCCGTTCACGTCTCTCCAGTCCCAGTGTTCTGGAAGACCGGCTGCCATCTTACTGTCAGCAGAAACAGTCACAGGTCTGACACGTCTGAGAGAAAGAGAAAGAGGAAAAACCCAACATGACATCACAATTGACCATTTATCTTCTAAACTAAATATTCCTGCTCTTCATTTTCAGTACAAATCATACTTCAACAAATTTCTTTATATATCTCCAATACAGTTCATTATTTTTAAGTGCAAGATGCTTCTAGAATTGCACTAGACATTTGTGAGCCCAAACTCCGTTTGAAAAGGCTTCAGTTATTTATTTTTACACAAAGCCCTGACTGCACCAATTAAAGTAAAATGTACCGTGGTACACGAGAAGCATGTCCTCCTGATCTTCTCAGCATCTCCTGTATGGTGAAGGTCTCATGGAGACCGTATGCTGTTGCTTTCCAGGACTTCTGAACAGAGTTTATCTGATTCACAAACTCCATGTTGTTTGTGTATGGCAGCTTCATGAGCCTAGAGATCATAAGATGTTTGTCACCAATACAAGCCAATAAATACATCAACTATGGTTGATGAAATCACACCAAACCTTATCAAGATATACAGCAAGATAAAGTACAGTTGCATCACAATAGAGAAGAACAAAGAGTGCGGACACACTTACAGATTGTGTTCAGCTCCAAACATGTGATCGTGTTCGATTCGAGGTGGGATGGGCTTCACCTTCTTCCCAGTAAAACAGGCCCAGTTATTCCCCAAAACATCATGAACCCAACCGGGCAGCGTCTGATCGCAGTAACTGGTGACCTGTGAACCCTGCTTCGAATACTAGACACCGAGAGAGAGAGAGAAAAAAAAAAAAAAAAAAAAAAACCAATGCAGTAAAGTTAGTCAAAGCACAATATTTAACCCCATTTTAGACATTTATTATGAATTAACTGCTTTTAAATAACCATTTTATGTGGCTCCCCAGCAACATCATGTGATCCGTATTAATAGGATATAATAAAGGATGTGTAATAATATTATATATACACAATATAAAAGTGAAACTGATGTCAGAATTTCCCTTCGGTTTTGAAACCTCAGTCATCTGACCAGTCATGTGTTGTCAACCGAGACTAAAAGTGTCTCATCATGCTAACCTTGAAAAACCCGAACCACTTGTAGTCATTGATGACCACTTCAAAACCCTGGTTATAGATGAGAGTGAAGAAGCCAGTATGACCGAGATCATCCACAGCTACAGACAACTTCTGCAGGTCCACAGTCACCGTTTTCACTGACCTTCCTGTTGAAGAGTCAACCAAGTTTAATTTAGAAACTTAAGGAAGTATCTTTGGTGTTATGCAAACACAACGGCTACAATTCAAAACCTGCGTCTGCATCATATGTGCTTTGCTATGAAGATCACAAATGCTGCCTTTGGAGGCAGTTCACTAGGTTTTAAAACACAGACAACATACACAATAGAAAAAAGAAGCCATGTTAACCAGAGATGTATACTTTTGTACTCTCAGGCAACATTAAAATGGTAATGCAACATTATTAATTGTTAATATGCTTTAATTGACACTGACAAAATACTATGCTACATTAATATGGTACTACAATGTTTTTGGCATTGTATTTTTTGAGTAACTTGGAAAAACCATGGTATATGAGCATGGTAAATATTGAACTATAATGTCATTGTGAAGAACATACAAAAAGCCAAATGTATTAAGTAGTTACTTTGGAAATACCATGGCATAAGAGCATGATATGTGGTAAACGTCAAATTATTACAGCAATAGTAACAGAGCTTTCGTTATAGACTGGATTATGTACTTCATATGCTCTTTATAGTATTTAGATGCACCCACGACGCCTTCATAGATAGCATTCGTGGGCAGTTATGTAGGTTTTAAAACACACCCATCATATACATCAGGAAGTAAACAATATACACAAAATCATAAAAAGACAATAGTATTTACACTTCTGCACTCTCAGACAGCATCAATGTTTTGGGAGTAACATTCAGTAGCATGGTAAAGAATTAGTCGAAGTACAAGAAATATCATTGTACTACCACAGTACCAGCGTTATTAAGAGTAGGCCATTCAAAAGGCCAAAAGTATATCTTCATGCAATCCTTAATGCATCATTTTAAAGGCACAGATCTTCAGGTGAAGACCTCAAGTAACACACTGAACTTCCGCGTGGAAGACAAAATGATGGTCTGATCTGGTCTGACCTGTGCTGGAGCAGTTGATGGTTCGGTCTTGACCCACATTATATACGTTAAAGATCCAGGTGCCCAGCAGGTCCTCGTAGGTGCAGTTGGCCGGAGTGTCGGCCGCGGACCCGACGATGAACGCCAACAAAACAATGAGGGCGAGCGCGCGCATCGCGATGGCAGACGAACGGTAATTTGTAACGGGACAGCGCGGGGTTCAATACTGACCGGACGCAAGGAAACTAATTCGTGTCCTTCTCGTCCTCCAGCGCACCTGCAACACTAAAACTCACCAGCTCCGTGCTGCTGAACTTATACAGCAATGATCATATGACACGAGTCACATGACATGCCAGTGAGCGCGCGCAGATGAAATAATGCTATCATCACACCAACAAATACACATTTATCATGCAAACAATGCGCGTTTGATTCTATCACACACAATAATGAACTCTTAAGAAAAGCTCAATCACATACACTGACCAAAGAAATTTAAACCCATTCATCATACGGTCAAATAGGTTACATATAATCTAGTCATGCACACACATTTACAGTGACACAATTACTCAACAAAAACTTATATTGAAGTCAGAAATCATGTTACAGAGCTTATGTGTTGTCTTGAATTTAAATTCTAATGATGTTTTCAACAAATATGTCTCCAAAGTAGCATATTTCTGCATTAGAAACATGAAAACCCTTGGAGACAGATCTTTAGTTAAGTGAAATTTTGCAGTCATGACATTTAAAACCTGAGTCACACACTTCTGACAGATTCTAAAGTATTCTGTGGGTTTTTATAACAGCTTTATCAGCAAAACAACACAAGGACGTGCCACGGAGAACTTACTCATTTCACTTCTGACTTATTTTAAGCATTTGAGGTTAACGGTTTTTAGGCCTGCAAATACAAGATTCAGCTATTTGCTTAAACGTTTGCTCTTTAAGGTCTTCAGTGTGTTTCAATAGCACAAACATTGTGTAGCATTGCATCAGTTGCTCACCAGTGGATCCTCTGCAGTGAATGGGTGCCGTCAGAATGAGAGTTCAAACAATTGATAAAAACATCACAATAATCCACAAGTAATCCACACCAATCCAGTCCATCAATTAATCCCATGTAAACGAAAAGTTGCGTGTTTGTAAGAAACAAATCCATCAAGATTTACTTCAAACCATTGCCAAAATATGATTTTACAATCCATAATGACACTTCCTCCAGTGTGTGGAGTGGATTACTTGTGGATTATTGTGATGTTTTTATCAGATGTTTGAACTCACATTCTGACGGCACCCATTCACTGCAGGGCATCCATTGCTGAGACACTGATGCAATGCTACATTTCTCCAAATCTGATGAAGAAACAAACTCATCCTGATCATGGATGACCTGAGGATGAGCACATTGTCCAGAAATGTACAATTTTATGTGAACTATTAACCAGTATATATAACCAGTCACAAACTTGTCAAGCTTGCCTCATTAAATATTCATGTGCCCTGAACAGTTCATGCAAGTTTCAGCACCTAGTTGAAAAACAGTGTAGGAAACCCAACTTGTAACATGTAATTGCTAGGCAGCAGTATGTAGCTTCTGCAAACACACACACTAAATCATTAAGACTTTAAGCAACATAACACACATTTTGACCTTTGGGAACAGTAATGTGACCCGCTGCTGTACGAATGAAAACTTCCTCGCCCCATTAATGGTTGAAACAGCTAATGATGCAGTAAGCAACAAAATATATGGAGCCAACAAACACTGCCTACATTATTTTCCCTAAATGCTATTGGCTGATTAAATTTAGAGCTGTTTAAGACAGAAAAGGCCATCTGATGTCCCCCTCTGAGCTCAGCTGTCTCTTCAACTGAACGAACAAGCTGGTGCATTTAAAGAGCCTCATTAACCAATCAGAACGGAGCGGGTGGGGGAAGACAAAGAGGAGCAATTACCACAGCGACAATGATTCACACACTCCATCCTAACAGCCCAGAATAGACAGCGCTGAATGCTGAAATGCACAGGAATTAGTCACTGGGGCTATTTAGATGTACAGCACTGCCAGAGGTGTGTGTGTGTGTGTGTGTGTGTGTTAGGAAGACAGAAGGAAGTGAGAGTTTGCGTGTGTCCACTTTAAAACAGCTGTTTTACTTGGAGTCCTGGTGCGGCACCAGGGTTTGGTCTGCCAGAATTGTTTTGAATCATTGGCGTACTGCTGACACTAATGAGAAGATGATTTCAGGGCAGTTTCCTGTCGCTGTTACGCTTCTGAAGTGGGAATAGTAAAGGAGAGATTGCAGAGCACTAGCATACTGCACTGCATACTGCTTCGAATTTATACAATATTAAAGAACCATTTTCTTAATCTTAAGAACTTTTTTTTCTGCAATGAAGAACATAGAAGGTTCCATGGATGTTAAAGATTCCATCAATGCAAAAAAAAAAAAAAAAAAAGATATTTTTAAGGGTGTATTATGCAACATTGTTGTCATATGACTTCATTATTTTACTCATTTAGGTTATTTATCATTTTTCAACATCTTAACCTTTGGCAGACAGACCAAATAATGACATGAAATAGATGTAATAGTATAAAATCATTGATACTTGTAATACTAAGTTATTAGTTTTTATAGTTAATACTCATAATCACAAGTATTAAATAATTAAAATTAAATCATAAGTATTTTCCCTCAGTATACATACTGTATACTGCAGAAATTGTAGTATGATAGCATGTATTTGCTATCATTATTGTTCAGGGATGCTCTGCTGTTCAGATGAGCACACAGTACAAGTAAACTGACACCAGAAAACAGGAAGCAGCCTTTAAGACAAGACAAATGCAACAGCATTACATGATATGCTCATGTGGAGGGGCTTGTGTGTGAGGGCTCTTGAAATTGACAGCTCTCTGTGTGTGTGTGTGTGTGTGTGTGTGTGTGTGTGCGCCTAAAGTGGTCTCATATGTGATAAGTGTAATCACCACACATTTTCATGGTGTGTGTGTGTGTGTCTTTGAATGACATGATCTCGGGGTCTTGAATTCAGACGTGTCGCTGTTCATTGCTCTCGCCCACACGTAATTACATAAGCTCGCCATCTGCTGTCACTCCACTACACATGCATCTTACCCCAACTCAGACTACTTCTATAGTATGCAGTATGCATTATTAGTATAAAACTATCCTTTACGCATAAAGTACTCTTTCAATTCTGAGAAGATAATCTGGAATTGTGTGATATAAACTCGCAATTGTGAGAAAATGTAAGAAATGTGAGAGTAAAAAGTCACATTTAACTTTTTTATTCTTTATAGAACCAAAAAAAAAAAAAAAAAAAACTTGATTGCAAGAATTTTGAGAAAAAAAGTCACAATTGAGAGAATTGCAATAAAAAATTATATATCTTGCAATTGTAATTTTTCTCCTAGAATTGCAAGAAAGAAATCATGACTGTGATATATAAACAAGAAATCAGAATTGTGAGATAAAAAGTTGCAATTACCTTTTTTAATTGGAAAATAAAAAACAGACTTCACTACTACACATGGAAAAACATGGTGTAGAAAAAGATTAACTTACAGTAAAACTCAAAAACAAGTAAATGTTCTAAAATTTTACTAAAATGTGCTTTACAACTTAAAAAATAGAAAAAAACAAAACATTTTTACACTGTATTTCTAGTGACCAGAAAGCAGTAACTATTATTTTTAACATCTCTGTCTAGACTATTTGGTCAGCCTGCCAAAAGTAAAAAAAAACTAAAATGCAATGTATTTATGAATCGATGCTTGATCAATGTAATGAGGTCATGTGACCTAAATACTGCAATGTTTATTTTTACATATACAGTATATACTGTGCCGTCTTGTATTTTGAACATACTGTAACCATTTTTGCTTTGTATGTTCAGTGTCTCACATGACTTTGCCGTGTGTGTGTGTGTGTGTATGTAGTGCTGATAAATGAGCTCAGAAGTGAAACACTGCTGGTCTGCTGCTTAATGATCTGGGCTGGTGAAATAAAGGTCTCATGCTGGGCGAGACTATAAACTAGAGTTGCTGAGATACGATCTCCATCCTATCCGTGAGTGAGAAAAAATAAAAAGCTCCAGGGGAAAGAGTTCATGCAGCAGGTTTGCAGCACAGTGCTTTTGAGGAAAAGATTCTTCAAAATTACAAATAAATTGGTAGCTAAAAGTCTCTTGTGCATCACCTGATCTAGAAAGGATGGTTCACTTGTACAACCAATGACAGACCGATGGAGCACAAATGCAATTTTTATGCGCATTTTGGGATATCTTATTAAAAAAATAAAAAGAAAATGCTGCATGTAAAGTCCAAGATGTTAAAAATGTGCATAAAAAAACATATGTGCACAACTGAGTCGGATACATTTTTATCCAAATAAAAAATGTGCATAAACTACAATGTAAACTTGTGTACAGAATAGATTCCGCAATGAAGTCATGTGACAAAACTCTTACTGCAGCAAATTAACTTTTTCTTAATGAAACATGGCTAGTTTGGTTTCCATTTGTGTTTTCAATTCATTTTATTCTGCCCAAAGCCAAGCAGATTTAGTCTTCCATCTAAAGGTCTGTCCAGAGGCATATGTGAATTATATCTGTTTTTATAAAGCACAAATCCATTAACAGTGTTAAATCTTTTTGAATGGCTGCAGGCGATGGCCTTCGTGTCAACACAGGATCAATCCTCCTCCACAGAGAGAGATTTTTAAAATATTGTCCACAGCTTTCTCTCTGCATTTTAGCTTACTTATGTATTTCATGAATGCTTCAGATTTATCAAGTAACAAGGGCACAGAGTGGGAAAAAAAACTATATACGCAACATGAGCAAAGAGGAGTCTGGGTTTTTTAAGATGCCAAGCGTGTTTGATGCTCCGAGTCTTTAAAAGAGAATGAAAACTGGATAATGGAAACTTCCGCCCACTTCTACACAAGCCGTGTGTGCATGTGTGCGGGTGAGAGCAAGACATTTGTTTGAGTGATGGAAAATAATACTGACGCACTTTCATTCATATGTTCATCAGTCTGTCGGCGCTTCAGAGTTTGAGTATTTTTCTGCAGAATTGAAACTATTCTTACCCAAATTGTCGAATGCAATTCAATGCACAATTTACGTAAGAATAGATGCATGAACAATTCGCACACAAATTCATTCTGCTTGTGTGTGATGAATGAGGCTCATTGTGGAGGCTGTTGGCTATGAGCTCTGAAATGGGAAATACAATAACAGACATAATTCAGCAGCATCATATTAAACCAGTCAGCCAATAATAACGGATTAAGCTGAAGCAGATTCACATTTGGTAACTTATGCTGATCCATATAAAGTGGAATATCTCTGACTTTGGTCCATAAGATGGAAGATGATGTGTAAATAAACAAAACGGCAATGCACTGTATAGAAGGTGATTTACTATTTTACACATTCTTTGATTATCTTATAATATCTGAACGTTTCCTTATTGAGGTATTTATTTGCCTTGATGTGACCATTAACCAGCATTACAGTAGCTCAAACAGTAGAGTCAGGGTCATGGGTTTGATTCCCATGGGAATGCATATTAATATATATGACTTGAATACACTGTAAGTAGCTTTGTTGCTTTGGATAAAAAGCATTTGCCAAATGTATAAATGTATATAACTGTGCACCATACATTCTTTCCCAGCTGTTTACCTTCACAGACATAACCAACTCTGTTTTTATAACTTATGAATATTTGACAATTTAAGTGCAATAAGACATGAAAGAGAACTTAATTTAGTACTTAATTTAGTGTGACAACTGCTTTCTGTGTGCTCAGAAAACCATATGCATATACTGTATATGTAATTTATACCATATATAAGTTTAAACGGATATTGGTTTAAAAATGCATGTTTTCAGCGCAATAGACGTGATAATCAAAACCTTAAAAAAAACAAATGTTTTGTTTTGGAAGAGTATTTGAGGAATGAGCTGTAAAGGCTCCACCCTATTCTGGAAAAGGGGGCGGGGAGCAGCAGCTAATTTGCATTTAAAGAGACAGACATGTTTCTGCTTCAACTCAAAATGGCCATTTTCTAAATTATATAATGAAATATCGTGGAGTATTTTGAGCAGAAACTTCTCAAACACTTTCAGGGGACACCTGAGACATATATTTCATCTTGTAAAAAAGGGGCATAATATGTCCCCCTTAAAAATTTTTATGTCAACATGTTTGTGTGTGTGTGTGTGTGAGTGATTGAGTTGCCTCAACAAAGTAGTTCATTCTCAAAGATGGGTGGATTTATTCCATGTTTTTAATAATGACTGAAAAGATTTCATACCACACCACAACGGTTTCCATGTCAAGAAAATGGAAAATGTTTTTATACAGCCGTAAGCATTTTCTCACATTTTTATTTTCCCCACAAAACTGCAAGAAACTGGAATATCAACAAATGTTAACAAAAGTCATCTGCAGTACCACGTCAATGATGATCAACATCCTACAGAATCTCTACATCAGAGAATCAGCAAACACAAGTCCCAATATATATAGCTATAGATATAGATATAACAAAAATAGAACCGATCACTTGAGAGTAAAGAATTATACACAAAGAGATGTTAGCACTTGAGATGGAGTCACAGAGTTGGTTTCGTCCTTCGGCTACAAACTTGTGCGAGACATTCAGAACAGATATGTTCTGTAGCCCAAATGCTCAATGATTGCATTTCACCACTAATAAAAGATCCCATGTACTCCAGCAAGCATGATAATGTAGCAAAATGTAAACATCAATGTGAGTCTACTATAGGCAGCAACATTGACATTCCACCCAGAGCTCCTACAAATGCACCAAATGTATCTGTCATGTTCATAAACCCACTTAATGAAGAGCCCGCAAACAGAAATAGAGAAAAAGGAGAGATCGCCTTCCAGGGGCAGATTTATTAATATTTCACAGGATCTTTCAAGCATCATGTTTTTGATCTCGCGAATGAAATTTAAGCCTTTCCTGACAAACCGCAGCTGTTTCCTAATGTACTGCAATAAATCTGAATAATCTCTCCGGCTGTTCCTGTGTACCTGTAGCAAAAACACTAAAGCTTATTACCAAATGACATGCATGTTATAGATCATCTGGAAATCACACAGATAAATGATTCAATATATGACCCTGATATATATTAGAAAAGTAAACGAAGAGAAAGGATGAATTACATTGACCACAGTATTTTCTCTGAGGAAATAGCCATTTAGCAAAACTGTGTGATGAGATTTTAAAAGCATATTCCTTCGATCATCTTGATGTTTGATACATAAAAAACACAATTGCACTTTCTATTACATTAGCAGTCCATTAATTAAACATTGCTCTAACCAGGCACAACGTGACAAGTTTCCTACGACAAACAGTTGTGGGCTCACACTGATCTGCTGCACAATCGCAGAAGGTTTTTTTTCCTAGAATACTGAGTTTAGATCTCGCAATTCTGACTTTATTGTCAGAATACTGAGTTTAGATCTCACAATTCTGTCTTTACTGTTGGAATACTGAGTTTAGATCTCGCAATTCTGACTTTATTGGTGTACTGAGTTTAGATATCACAATTCTGACTTTACTGTTGGAATACTGAGTTTAGATCTCGCAATTCTGACTTTATTGGTGTACTGAGTTTAGATCTTGCAATTCTGACTTTACTGTTGGAATACTGAGTTTAGATCTCGCAATTCTGACTTTATTGGTGTACTGAGTTTAGATCTTGCAATTCTGACTTTACTGTTGGAATACTGAGTTTAGATCTCACAATTCTGACTTTATTGGTTTACTGAGTTTAGATATCACAATTCTGACTTTACTGTCGGAATACTGAGTTTAGATCTCGCAATTCTGACTTTATTGGTGTACTGAGTTTAGATCTTGCAATTCTGACTTTACTGTCGGAATACTGAGTTTAGATCTCGCAATTCTGACTTTATTGGTGTACTGAGTTTAGATCTCGCAATTCTGACTTCATTGGTTTACTGAGCTTAGATCTCGCAATTCTGACTTTACTGTCGGAATACTGAGTTTAGATCTCGCAATTCTGACTTTATTGGTTTACTGAGTTTAGATCTCACAATTCTGACTTTATTGTCGGAATTCTGAGTTTACATCTCGCAATTCTGACTTTATTGTAGGAATACAGAGTTTAGATCTCGCAATTCTGACTTTGTTGAAATAACAGAGTTTAGATCTCGCAATTCTGACTTTGTTTACTGAGTTTAGATCACACAATTCTGACATTACTGTCGGAATTCTGAGTTTAGATCTCGCAATTCTGACTTCACTGTCGGAATACTGAGTTTAGATCTCGCAATTCCGACTTCATTGGTTTACTGAGCTTAGATCTTGCAATTCTGACTTTACTGTCGGAATACTGAGTTTAGATCTCGCAATTCTGACTTTGTTGAAATAACAGAGTTTAGATCTCCCAATTCTGACATTACTGTCGGAATTCTGAGTTTAGATCTCGCAATTCTGACTTTACTGTCGGAATACTGAGTTTAGATCTCGCAATTCTGACTTCATTGGTTTACTGAGTTTAGATCTCGCAATTCTGACTTAATTGGTTTACTGAGTTTAGATCTCGCAATTCTGACTTTATTGGTTTACTGAGTTTAGATCTCGCAATTCTGACTTTATTGGTTTACTGAGTTTAGATCTCACAATTCTGACTTTATTGTCGGAATTCTGAGTTTAAATCTCCCAATTCTGACTTTATTGTAGGAATACTGAGTTTAGATCTCACAATTCTGACTTTATTTTCGGAATTCTGGGTTTACATCCCACAATTATGATTTTGTTTCTCAGACTTCTGAGTTTACATCTTGTAATTCTGATCTCCTTTTGAAATTCTGAGTTTATTTCTCAGATTTCTGAGTTTTCATCTCAGAATTCAGTTTTTAGATCTCTTGTTTCCACCATAGAATTCTGTAATTTTTTTCTTAGAATTGTGAGTTTGTCTTTATCTGACAGTTCTGAGATTATACCAAACAATTATGAAAGTCTGAATAGTGAGCTATCAACAAAGAACTGTGAGCTAAAATATTTTATTGTGTTGTGCCTGGTTAGGAGCCTGTCTACACTGGAAGTGACCGACATGATTTATCATCATATACTACTTCTTATAATGATAGTATTGCTACAACAATAGTCAACTGGATTTTATGTAATTGTAGGTACTTATGTAAACAACAAACAAAATTCATAAAACAGTGTTAATTTTAAATGCACAATATTTTGAAACATAATTTTATGTCAGGTTAATGGGGGTTATAAAGTGTGCAGATTTCAGTGTAGACCGATTTGATTTTAATGCCAGCAATCTAGTTTTGATGCTTTTCTGATCTAGAAGCAGCCTAAATCCCCGAAATAGGATGCAAGAGTAGTTCTCATTCACAGAAAGAAGTTTCAGAATGATTAAAAAACTTGATGTGGCACAAATATCGCATAAAGCCGATGTGCTTTGTATATGCGTATGGTTTGTATTGCTTTGAGTCCCAAAGTCTGGTATATTTATAATATATATTTATAATATATAAAAAGAATACTCATCACCATAAAAACTATTCATATCATTATGTTACGAAAAACACACATTTCGTCCCATCACCCTCCCCTCCCCCCTTTGGCACTAAAAGCTCTATTAAGATAAATATTACTTGTAAATCTCACTTTTTTGTTTTTCATATAATTGCTTAACACTTGAATAGCCTCACATTCATCTAAGCACGTTCTGTACACAAGGGAATGATACAAAAAAGACATCTTTAGACTCGTAAAATCTTCTGGTATTCCATCCTTGTGTAATCCATGTAAGATTACTGCGATTGTTCAGGTTTGAGGATAAATCACTGTTAAAACTTTACTAGACTTGTTGCTCTGCGCATGCCCTTGATATTTACACAATCAATAGGAACGATAAATCAAAATGAATAGAATGGCTTCATGGTGAACTCATAACTCATATTCTTTATAATTCAAAACCTAATAGAGAGAACAATAGAACAACGAGAGAATGATAGAACCATAGAACGAAAGAGATAGATAGATAGATAGATAGATAGATAGATAGATAGATAGATAGATAGATAGATAGATAGATAGATAGATAGATAGATAGAGGTTCAGGAAAATAAACTTTTTTTTACATCTTTAAGATTACATAAAAAGCCCTATAATTTAATTAAGGACAACATGAAACGCCATGTGCAGCCCATTATACTTCTGTAATGGCATTATTTGTAGATCATTTCAGAGGTGGAGCAAGTTATTTCTCTTTGGAATAACATATTAATTGTTTAAAATAACACCAGGAATGTGTATTAAGAAAGTAAACGGTGCATTTTCGTTCCATGTTGACTGGACCAAAACGTTGTTCACTGAGTGATTTGATTCGCTTCAGTTCAATGATGAACCACAGTGAACTAGTTTGTTAGGGGTGATGGGACTTCTTCCACTACCATATAATTACTATGGTATTCTTAGAGTGTCATGGTATTACCATCATCTGGTACCATCATTGTATCATGGTACCACAATGATTTGGGAAGGAGATTGGTAACAATAAAAATAAATAAATAAATAAATAACATTCAGATGAATCTCATGAAGTCATGTTCAGGTTACATTTCAAAACCCACATTTGCAAATAAATCTATAAAATCGACTATTTATTATAAATCAATAAACCTTCAAATAAAATAAAATATAGCATATTTTAATATAATTGTAGTTTTCATGTATTTTTTTTAATATTGACCCAATATAAAAATTAAAATAATATAATAATAATAAAGATAAAAAATTAATACAATAAAAAATAACAAATTGTCCTAAAATAATTTTTGTTTTTGCTATATGCATAAATGCATATATTCATTTATTTATTTATTTATTTATGAATGAATGAATGAATGAATGATATATAACCTTGACAGCTTCCATGAGATTCACCAATATATTAGTTCCTGAAAAAGGCAGGTAGAAAAATGGGAAGAAACTGGAAGAACAAGGTGAAAAGAGAGAATAAGGAGAAAATCATGGACAATGACTGATGTGTCTGACTATCGGTCTGTTTGCTCTCTCACGCTGTCCTGTAGTACATCAAACAAAGCACTTTGTTCAAAGATTGCGTTTAAATCTCAGAAAGCATCGGAGACTTCACCTCGCACTCTTCAATTATTACAGCGCACTAGCAGTCGCGTACGAGTGTATGAGCTAAAGATTACTCAACATGTAATTATACAGACTTTTCCCTTTGCTGCCGTGCCTTTTCCCAGCCCTTAATAATCTCATTGTTTGATGATGAACGTAGCAAAATAGCTTGTAATGTCCGTGTATGGGAATGTCCCAGGTTGGGTGTCCGTCCACCTCCGTCCTGTTGGGGGCACAACAACATACTGTAGTCATCATAAAAACAGCACTAATTAGATGAAAGCCATGTTTGTTTAAGGCCACTACCAAAATGGACCAACGGAACGCCAACTAGATGAAACGATTAGACACCGTTTTGATTCAACTGCAGGTCTGATGCTGGAGATATTCCTCCACAGGGCCCTGTTTTGCATTGGTCCGAAGGTGAGAACATGTAAACACACACACTCAAGCCATCTCCGCCGGAGTGAATTACGTCATTCTTCCATCTGTCGTCCTCATAACGAAGACGAACTCTGGCTGTAGTGTCGGAGCACCAGGCACTCGTATTTTGGGATGGGTGGAAGAGCGGACATTTCGGTATCAGAAGAGGGAGAACTCGGCGAGCCGCTGCCCGACCCGACGGAGTCCCTGAAGGGGGAGGGCGGAGTCAACGCTAGCAGTTCCTCAAGTTCCTGCTGATTGGGCGGCGACTCCAGAGCTGAGGACACGCCCCCTTTTAGCTCCTTCCCACTTGTCGTGGGCGAGGTTTTGAGTCGTGATGAACCAGAAAGTGGGCAGGGAGGGGTGGGGCGACCCACGTTAGACTCCACCGGAGGGAGCGGCTGGATCTCAGCGTAGGTCGTCATGGTTGTCGGCATGGAAATCTCTCGGGACAGGCGGTAGGGCGGAGCGGAGCAGGGCTCCACAGATTGAGCATGTGCGGACGCGCTGGTGGACAAACCCACAGGGCTCCCTGGAGGAGAGTTGGAGAGCATCATGCTATTGAGCTCGCTGATGTTAGCAGTGAAGCGGTTCACCACGCAGCTAATCTGCTCCATCAAAGAGCCCTGTGACGCACTTCCACCATTGCTGCCCCGGTGTGGAGGCTGACACATGTACGTAGAGACGCTCATGACCTGGGAGTTGGTGGCGCCGGCGCTGTGTGATAAAGCGATGCTTGCTCTCTGGGTCACAGTGCTGATCGGTGAGGGTGTGTGGGGCCGGTAGCTAATGGGGTAGCGCTCCTCCACTTCGGTGACCTCGTAGAGCATCTTGTTGTTACTGTTGTCGGTGTTGATGTCGCTGCCTCCGCAGTAGCGTCCCTCAGACGTTTTGGAGAAAGGTTTGATCACGGCCGTCTGGTTGCTTTCACGCTTCTTAATGTGGAAGGAGAGACGCTGCCACAGGTGGCCACCTTTGGAACTGCACTCATTCTGGGCCCACGTCACCGACTTCCCATTAGAGCTGAAACAGCATTTAAAATAATACATTCAGTTAAAATGATTGCAAAATTACTCCAGTGCAAATAACATCACTATTTCTGTTCATATCTATCTATCTATGAGGGGCAACACAATTTGGAAAATTGGTAAAAAAATGGAATTGGGTTTTTTGTGATAAAAAATGTTATTGTGATTTAAAATGCAATTGTATTTATCAATCTATATCTATCTATCTGTCTATCTATCTATCTATCTATCTATCTATCTATCTATCTATCTATCTATCTATCTATCTATCGGGGCACAACATTTTTTGGAAAAAAATGATAATTGTGATTTTTCTGATAAAAATTGCGATCATGGTTTAAAACACAGTTTTAAAAAAGCTCCAAGCATGCTGTGCTTCATTCACAAATAATAATAATAATAATAATAATAATAATAAAAATGATGTTAAAAAAGCATAAATAACAATAATAATAGTAATAGTAATAACTATTATCATTATAAAAATATGAACCAAAACAGGAACTATTCAAATATTTCCCTGCAAATTAAAAGAAAAAAAAGTATTTAAGAAAGATTTTACAGTAATTTTATATTAAGCACACAAATGTAAAATGAATAAACTAATATTTATGGTTCTATTTATCTATGCGTTATGTAGCATATGTGAACATAGATATTTTGTGGCAGTGTGAGCAGACACACTGAATACATTCATTCCTATAATCACAGGTCGTCTAAGGTAAACACTCTCTTTTTATGGATGTCAATAACTTAACAGGTCCATCATTACCACACAAAAAGATGTGCATTTAATGTTATGACAACAACAGAGCGACAGAACCGAAGCATAAAACCTGAAATTTTAACACTATGTATTTCGTGCTATGAATGCATTGAAGTTTCCTTTAAGAAATGCAAATCTAGACTCTCAGAAAAAAGGTACAAAAGCTGTCACTAGAGGCAGTATCCTTTCAAAAGATACACCTTTGTACCTTATTTACCCCTAAAGGATGTTTATTAGTAAAAGGTACCTTTTTAAAACTATTGGTGCACAATTCAACACACCTGAGTGTCTCTCCCGACGATCCTCGTCTCTTCCATAGATTGACCAGACTGCTGGACCGGCTGGCCGCGGATGATGATTTTCCATCTCCCACATGCATGCGCACCACTGTTGATGTAGTAAACGCGCTGCGGACGTTCCTCTCTGGTTTAGCCAGGATAATGTAAACCTTCGGAACGAACATGCAGCCCAGAGCCACAGTGGCGCTCAGGCTGACGGAGAAGCACATGGTGATGGTCTTATAGTTCGAGCCGAAGTAAATGGGCACGAAGGCCAGCCAGATAATGCAGGTGGTGTACATGGTAAAAGCGATGTACTTCGCTTCGTTAAAATTGGCGGGAACGTTGCGCGTCTTGAAGGCGTAGAAGGTGCAGCTCATGATGAGGAGGCCGTTGTAGCCCAGTGGCGCCACTACGCCTAAGTTGGTGGTGTTGCAGATGAGGTTGACCTCGCGGATGGAGGGATAGTCGTGGATGACGTCAGGAGGCTCCATCATGAAGAGAGCCACGATGATGCCCAGCTGCAAGAGGATCAGCAGGAAAGCGATCACCAGCTGGGCGCAGGCGCTCATGAAGCGAGGCTTCTTGGTGCAGATTTTCTTCTTGCTGCCGGCCAGGATCCGAGCGATGCGATTGGTCTTGGTGACGAGGGCCGAGTAGCTCATAGCGGGCGATAACCCGATGCCCAGCCGCTGTAGGTAGCAGTAGATGACATGAGGTTTGGCGATAAGACAGAAGGTGCACAGGTAGCCCAGACAGATGCCTGCCAGAATGATGTAGCACAGCTCGCGACTGGACGACTTCACCACCGGAGTGTCACGGTAAATGATGAAGACAGAGGTGACGAAGAACGTGGCCATCAGGCCCAAGCAGGAGAAGACCACGGCTGCGATGGGCTCAGGGTCACCCCACCTCAAATACTTCACTGGGATGGGGTCACATCCTGAAACAATGGAAGAAAATGGATTTAATTTTTTAAAATATATAAATATACGGGCTGTGTAAAAGTCTTAGGCCACTAGAATTTTCACCAACCAAAAATGGTTTTAAGTCTGTTATTTCTATATTTTGCTGAAGTGTGTCAGTAGGAAATATGTTTAAAAAAAATGTTTAAAGTTTTTGTTATAATCAGTAAAATAAATGTGAAATTACTTACATTTTCTTAAATGTTAAGGATTTAAAAAAAAAAATTAATAGAGACAGCACTTAAAATGAGCAATTTCTATTGGACAAAATATAAATTTTAGAAAGCAAACATATTTTAAAATGTTATTGTAAAAAACAGACTTTACAAATAAACATTAAATTGATATGTAATATAAATATTTTCTAAAATCTTATATATTATATAATACTGTATTTTATATATAGATATATATGTAACATTTAATAAGCATATTTTATACCTTTAAGAAATTGTTTTATAGAGACTGCAATTATTTCTAGTAAATAAAATATTTTATAAATCAAAAATATTTGATTATTTTTATAGTACATAAACATACTAAAAACGTAAATAGAATATTTATCTTGTGACATCGTAACAATCTATATAAATATTTACTATAATAATGTTATACTCTTGAAAATTATGCCCTGGAAATGGAAAAAGTATTTATTAACTATTATCAGTTGAGTGTGGCGAAAAAATAGCAATATAATGGAAGAGGGTGTTGCAGTGTACAGTACTTGATAATATTGGCTGTATGTTTCTTTCTTTCTATCTGATTGTATAAATATGCGCTAATAAAATGTGTGGGCTGATCACAGAGACAGATTTGATCATTTCAGCTCAGACGGTTCTGATGCTGTTAACCTTTTAACTCAATGAGTGTGTGTATTCGCTTTTCCCTGAAATGATTTATTGAAATGCATTTGCTTTCTTCAGCACACATCTCTCTCTTTATTTCCTTCTCTTTCTATTACTGGCAATTTAAGAGAGATGCAATCATGCACTTTGCAAATAACTTGTTTTGGTCGTGATTGGAGATCTGACACTCCATGAAATGTTAGATTTGTATTTGAGTATCGGTGTGTGGCCGGAGCTCCAGCACTTTACAGAATTAGATTTACTAAACTGGACATGAATAGAGACGGATAAAAGATGGCAGTGAACGCAGGAGAATCGGGGTCAGATGCATCTGTGTCATCTTTCTGATCTTTACGCTGCAGTCTTTATCCGTCAGTGGGTTGATGTGTTTGTGGACTCACCAGTGAGGTCATCGGTGGGCCATGATCCAAGCTCACACGCGCGACACGTGTACTCGTCAAAAACAAACTCGTTCTCCTTACAGGGAGTGCATGTCCAACAGCAGCTGACCTCTCCTTTACGGATCACCTGCGGACGAGATAATCACATCAGGATAGAAAACAGATTCTCAGCTGCAGGGTTGTGACACAGAAAGGTGGCAGTGAGTCATGGAAAAGTAAAAACTTCATAATATTTAAAAAAATATATAACTTATAATATTCTACTTATAATATTTTAGAAAAACTCCGCTTTTGTAGTGTTTAACTAAAATGTTTTTTTTTCTAAAATATTATACATATTATATAAATTATATTATATTGCATAATTTTAATTGAAAGATTACATATTTAAGAAAATAAATAAATATATTTAATAAATATAAAGCAAATATAAACATTAGATTTACTTTTATATCATGTTTTAACTTCATTTTATTAACTTGTTTTTATTTGTTGGTTTTTCTTATGATTCACCAGATGATAATAGTAAGTCAATTTATGTTTTACATTCATCGAAAAGTAGATAAATTATGTATATAAAACACTTACTATAAACATAAACTGAACATTATTTTCTAATTATTAACTAAACATTTCCACACATTATTTTAAATATATAGCTCGTAATATTCTGCTTATAATATTTCAGAAAAACTAAACTTTTGTAGTGTTTATTTACTAAAATGTTTTTTTCTAAAATATTAGCTATTATATTATTAGCTATTATATTACATAATTGTAATTAAAATATTAAATATTTCAGAAAACAAATAAATATATTAAATAAATATAAAGCAAATATAAACATTAGATTTTCTTTTATATCATGTTTTAACCTAATTTTATTAACTTATTTTTATTCGTTGGTTTCGCCTATGATTCACCAGATGATAACAGTACACTAACTGTAAATATTTGCACAAAAAACCTTTCCTTATAATATTTTAAATATCTAACTAATAATATTCTACTTATACTATTTTAGAAAACTTTTAACTTTTGCAGTGTTTATTTACTAAAATGTGTTCTTTTCTAAAATATTATATAACTTATACTATACTGCATAATTTTAATTAAAAGATTAAATAATTCAGAAGAAAATACATTAAATAAATATAAAGGAAACATAAAATTGTATTATCATGTTCTGCCTATGATTCACAATTGTGATGCTCCAGGTAATGGTGAAGTGGATAAATTGTGTATATAAATATTATAATACTATAAAAATCGGAGGAAATTGTTTCATTATAATATAAAAAATATATAACTTATAATATTTTAGAAAATCAAAATATATATTTTTTTGTAGTATATACATGTGTAGTAAATATAAATATTACATTTACTTTTAGAACGTTTATTTACTTTTAAAATAGCTTTTTAATATTGTAAGTATATTGTAAATAATACTGCATTGTATAATATTGTAAATTACATTATATTGGATAAAATTGATGAAAATATTAATAATATTAAAAAAAACTTTTATGTTTTATATTATTTTTAAACTTCTTTTGTTGTTGACATGAAACAAAAGCAACAAAAAGTGGTTCTTAACTAGTTTTACTCTGGACATCAAGGGGTGCACTGAATTACACCAGTGTCAACATTTATGGGTTGTACAAAAGGCCCTTGTCCTAAAAAACAATGAATAAAACTGCACAAAATAAAGAAAAGATTCCAGATCCAGATTACATGAAATAAAGGTCCAAGTGCAACAAACATGACTGGAAAAACTGGAACGCATGATGCATTAAAGATTAAACCATCAAAATTCACTTAGACATCAAAGAGCCATGCTTTTAATTTTACAGTCACCACTTGATTGTCACTGCAAAATGTGTCCTGAAGCCAAACCAGTTGAATCTGTTGGATTTTACCTGTTACTCCAGTATATTTATCAACAAAAACACAATTATTAACCATTAGCATTAATCACTACACAACACTATTGGGGTAAATAAGCAGCTCGCTGTCTCCTGACCTTGATTTGACCTTTATCGCAGGGTTCACTGCACACTGATTTAATAATGTCGTCTTTGTTGGGCCAGATCTCGTCGTCATTGATCTGCAGTCCGCTGTTGTCCCAGCTCCCCACGTTCGTGTAGTCGAAGTAATCTTTCCCCATCTTCTTAAAGTTCATGATCACGTAACTATGAACACAGTTAGTAGCATCGATTGAGTGCACTGAAATGAAGATGAATGGAAATGAAGGATGGATTCATCAGTCTAATGATGCATTGATCCATTCATTGACTAAGTGACTGTTTGATTGATTGGCAGATTGATTATCTTATTTATTGGATTAGATTGGATTGGTCTGGTACCTCCCAGGTGAATCTCCGTTCTCGTCAAAATAAATGTGTTCCCCGGACACTCCAGAGAAGTTGGTCTTCATGAGGAACTCCAGGAGCTTTGCACCATCGATTGGCCACATGGCATCACACAATCCCACCATACCGGGACACAGAGCTTTCTGCATGTTGTGGAGGCCGTAGGCCATGCTATAGATGGCATTAATCACGAACCCCATCTTGGTGTCCTGTGCGTACTGCTGACGCAGAGAATCCCGCTCTGAGAGAGAAGGAGGAGGAGGAAATTGGGGTTAATGATTGGGATGGATGATATTCACAGCGTTAACCTACTTGACACAAGCTGATTTGTTCATGTTGCTTACGCAGCCAATGAGCAGCTTGCTGCTTTACATTTAGACGGCTTCCTGAAACCCTCCACCTTCCCCAGCTCCACCTGTATAGATCTGCTAAGGGTTATAATATGCTACTTGTGCACCGAATCGGCGAATGTATTGGCAGTAGCTACTTGATTTACAGCAGCAGCAAAAAACTAACAAGGTTCGAAACTTTTGGTCACATAATTTGCGTGACCCCCAGTGTTGGGAACGTTACTTAAAAAAAGTAATTAGTTATAGTTACTCACTACTTGTTCCAAAAAGTAACTTGAGTTAGTAACTGAATTACTCTATAATAAAATTAACTCGTTACCAGGGAAAGTAACTATTTGTGTTACTGTAAAAAAAAAAAAAAAAAAAAAAAAGGTTGCTACATATCAGAGATTTTGTACTTTTTTTTTTTTGCAGTTTTCACAAGTCAGTTAAAATGAGTAGAACAGACAGGTACATAACTTTCAATATTTATTGCAAGTATTATCTTTGTAAGAAAAGTGTTTTTGACCACTAGCTTTGTAGATGCGTGTCACACATTACATGTACACATTACATGCACGTTCTTGCCTCTGACCACAATGAATTTGAAGTAGTATTTATATCTTCACCTTGAAAATGCCAACTTTCATCGGATTGCTCCTGACTCGCCATCTCTGCTGCGAATCTCTGTGTAGCTGTTGCGTGTGTGTTTGCGTGTGTGTGTGTGTGTGTGTGTGTTTGGCGCCACTGGCATAGCCACGTGTGCAGGCATGTGTGTAAAAACACTGGCTCTGATTGGCTACCATGAAACACATGACTCTGCCTTAGCCAATCACAACTGCTTATCTCGTCATTAACCCACCTCCACACTCACTGTGTGAGCCAGGGGTCCGTTCGGATTGCATAGTTTATTAAATCAATGCATAGTAACGCACCGCATTTAACGTTCAGTAACGTCACCGGCATGGTAACAACGGGAAAAGTAATTAGTTAGATTACCGCGTTACTGAAAAAATAACGTCGTTACCTAACGCCGTTCTTTTAAACGTCGTTATTCCAAACACTGGTGACCCCAAAATACATTTGGGAGCATTTGTGCCAGTTTGGTATATTAATAAAAAATAATATCCCCAAATTACAAATGCAATATATATATATATATATTCATTCAAATTGTTTCGCAACATAAAAGAAATTGAAGAAAACAAAAACAAAAACAAACTACTCCACAAAGAGTATTTTATCACTTATTATTTTATAACTTCATCAAATAGATTCGACTGTTCTTGAAAAGGCTAAATGTTTGTGTATTAGACTGTGTTTGTGATTATGAACTGCGCAGCAAATTTTATTTCATGTAGAAATGTCTGATCCCCTCGGCACGCACTGATTGAAATGTTCAGTTTTGAACCGACATTAAAGCAACATCTCTGTCCAAACTGTTGCTCTCTGTTTGTCTGCTCATGCGGGTTTATGAGCAAACAGTTCTGATTCCTGTTTCAGAGGTTGTTCTTTGTTCAGTTTTTTTTTTTATAATGGTATCATTTGAAAAAGTTTCTTTGAACTCAAGCAGAAGCTCAGATAAATGGAGCCAATGAAAGACAGCGAGACTAATGGAAGGTGTGATATCTGAAGAAGAAGTCTGGATGAAAGAACGCAATCATGTTTCTGTCTGCGAGAGAGAGAGAGAGAGGATTTGCTTTTCTTTGACTACTGTTCTTCTTCTCAAACGGCTAAACGTCATCGAGGGAGCACACGAGGACACAAATGGAGACTTCAGACAGGTTAATTTGAATTGTTTTAGTGCTGTGGTCACTTACTCCCGCAGGTGCGGTTGTATTTGTTGTTCTCCTGCGGGTGTCCCTTCAGCCGGCAGTGGAAGCGGTGCTGCCAGAACTCAGGGAACCAGGGGTTTCTCAGGTTGTTTTCGGGACGTAGTTTCAGGTAATAATCATCAAACCACTTCACGTCTGGGGACTGCAGCTTTATGGTGATCCCACCGGCGGCCTCGCGCACGTAGCCATCTGTGACGTCGTAGCGGTCCGCCCAGCCGTCACTGAGAAGGAGAGAACCAGTCAGTGTGCAAAGTCATGACATCACATGCATCCTTTTTAGAGAACCACAGCATGCATTGCAACAAGATCAGTGGGAAAAATGTATCCAAGATGACAAATATAATAAAATAACTCCAAAGCTAATAAAAAAAAAAATCAATATAAAATATAATAATCAATAATAACAAACATAGTATTTTAAAAAAATATAAAAAATTAAATTTATAATTTTGAAAATAATTGTAATATATACTATTAAAATATACATAAGTATATTATCCAAAACTATCAAAAATAAAATAAAAATAAAATGTAAATAAATAATAATATAAAATAAAATAAATAAACAGCATAAAATACATCAATATTAATAATAATAATTTCAGTAATGATAAAGACATAGAAATATATAGAATTAATTTTGTTATTATTAATAATATTAATAATTTCTAATAATGCAACAATTTCAGTGGGAAACATCCATCCAACATTATAGATAGAGAGAAAAATGTTGATTATCAATGCACTTAAAAATTATTCAGTCAAACGAAACTAAAAAAGACATTTTCTTGTATATTTTCATATATATATATTAATTTATATGCTTACTAACAACTTGATAACAGCATTTCAAGTTAGTCACTTGTGAGATTGCATAAAATTAAGGGTGTTGCCTTAGAAGGTGGTTCCCTATGTAGGCAGCAGACAGCAAGGCTATGTTTTGGAACTGAGCCTCTCTCTCTCTCTCTCTCTCTCTCTCTCTCTCTCTCTCTGTGTGTGTGTGTGTGTGTGTGTGTGTGTGTGTGATTTTGGCAGCATCAGGCTGAAACATTCGGTTCAGCAGCGTGAAGCCTTCCCGTAACGTACACGGATACATTTGGACAAATTAAATAGTTTTGATACAAAGTAGATACAAATTGCCAATTAAATGAACACCCGCACACAAATGACTCATTATTTTTCTCTGCCTGCACTGCCAGTTTCCCCAGTAACCATGACAACTAGAGGCATATTTTTAAAAGACTGATAATTGTTCATGTGAAAATCTCACATGCATCTGTATGTAAGTGTATAGGGGTGTGTGTGTGTGTGTGTGTGTGTGTGTGTGTGTGTGTGTGTGTGTGTGTGAAAGACTGAATCATACAGATCATACACCACTGAATCGTTTCTATGATAACTATGCACTAAATTACACATTAAGACTAGAAGTGATTTATGAGTTTATATGTTATATACAATGTCAAAGTTGCACACATTTAATAATTAAGAGATTGTGAATGTATGATTTTGTAGCCAAATCCTAATGAACTTAAAACAAATATAATATATTTCAAAGTTAATTAAAAATAAAATAAAACATAATTTTATTTTTTCATAAGAATAATAATAAAAAAGTAAATAAATAAACATTATTAACATTTTATAACATTAATAATAAACAATTAATCAAGAAAATAAAACTGACATACATTATTTTGTTTAGAGTATGTCAAATTAATTTTTATTAATATAAATGATAAAAAATAAAAAACATTAAAAATACCATTTATTTTTTAAAATACAGACATATTATTTTGTTTAAAATATGAATGCATTATTTATTTTATAATAAATTGTATATATAGAAAATCCAAAACGAATTACATTAAAATAATTAAAAATCAAATAAATAAATAAACTAAATTGAATATTACATTATATAATAATATATCATATTAATATTATAATTATATATAATACACCATCATACGGCATTGGATTATTTATTTCACTAAACCACACAAGAAGACTGACTAGAGGTGATTTATGAGTTCATATGTTATATATAACATCAAAATTGCACATTTGCAAGTTTGTGCATGTATGATTTTAAAGCTTAATCCTAATGGGCTTCAGAACTGCAATGTTCCTCATAGGCAGCATCTCAAGCACCAAACAAATAGAGTAAGGCAGCTCACTAGGGTTTGTTACAGAGCTTGTGTGTGAATGTGTGTGTGTGTTTGCTAACTCAATTACATCCTTGCCGACAGGTCAGCTGGAGAAATCAACCCGGGGTTAAACTTAATACAAAACACAGACATCAAATCACGTTGCTTCACAACACACACTTCAGTCAGGACAGAGAAGGACAGTCACCTCGGTAATGAAACTAGTGCAAATGAGCACACACACACACACACACACACACACACACACACACTCAGGGTGCAGATGGCATCATTGTGGGCAAACTCATCTGACACCCTGTGTGCTTGTGTGGAGGGACTGATGACCTCACAGCTGGCTGCGACGTGATTGGCTGAGACTGTAGCCATGGCGGCAGCATCGGGGGTTTGTGCTTATGGGGGATTCCAAGGAAAATGATACACTGTGTGTTTGTGTGTTAAAGGATCACTGTAATGTTTCAGTATCAGCTTAATCTCTGATGTTTCTCCTAAATTAAATTAGATAAAATAAAATAAAAAAATAAATGCAAAAAATTTAATTGATGGAATAGATTTTTTTTTAAATACTTTGGTCTCTGAGGAGAATTGTTCATACTGAGATTTCAGACTTTTGATCACGGACTTAAGTATAAACCTTGAAACCTTTGCAGCTCACCTACGTATATTTAACATGCAAGAGCAATAGAGAGCAATGACACTAGACTGTACTGAGAAATATAATACTGTTAAATGATGCAACTATATTCATTTTATAATTAGCAGCCCTAAAACACTAAAATGAAAACCAAAACTAAATAAATTAACACTAGAAAACGCCATACAACTAAACTGAAACAATGAATAAAATAATATCTAAGACAAACTGAAAACAAATAAATACCAAACACAAACTGAATTAAAACCGTCAAACTAAAATAAAAAAGAAATTATGAAAACTATTTTAAACTAAAAAGGCAAATTCAAAATTAAATAGGAATGAATGTCATAAAACTAAACTAAAACAATAATAGAGATAGTGTTTATTTACAAAATAAAATACTAAAAGTTTAAAAATAAAATAAACATGATACAGATACAGTAAGAAAACTGTATATAAATTAAAATAAAAACAAATGAAAAATAATAAACTTATAAAAAAAATACTGTTGTATTTAAAAAGAAACAGAAGTCAATTATTTAAAAAAAACTGATAAACTCCCAACATATTACATAAGCAATCCATAAAACAATAAGAAATTGTTTCAGTCAACCAGAGTTTAAAACAGAAATAAAAGCATTAAGAGCCACAGCTGCATGCAGATAAAAACATTCCGTACAGACACAAATGAATTAGCCATTTCTAAATATACAATGCATTGTACTATCCTTAAAATCTAGGAAAATCCTAAGCGAAGGAAAAAGATCATTTTCATTGAGTTGAACAGAACCGTTACAATACAGATGCAGCAAAGTACGCTCAGTGTCTCTCCACTTATTGAGTAACAATGTGATTGCACGAGTGGAGTGTACCTTTAAATGAGAGGCAAAGAGATGAGATTATTATCCATGTTTGTATCTGTAAACTATTACATGTCTTAAAGTCACTTAATTGGACAACCTAAATTTCTTGAGTAGACTAGGACCCATCTGTACGACTAGCTGTTAAAGCAACCAGGACATTAAATCATGATATCCATCGTCTCCCACCAGTCCACCATAAACAGCTTCATTAGAGTTGAATTTCTTTCAGTCCATTAAGTTCTGCTCAGTCCCAGTCCACCCAACTGATTCGAAATAATGCATGTCTACTGTCTCCACACCAGAAACCTCTGTATGAACTGGAATCGAAAAGTTACTCTATTACTCCGGTGGATCAAACCTTGTCCTCCTTCACCCCTCGGCAAATACATTACACTCTGAGGTGTCCCAAAATAAATCAACAAAAAGCACCTGAACCGGTGGAGGATCGACACATGTCAGGCGATAAAGTGGATGAAATCAAATTATGTCCTCTCTAAGACAATCTTGGTGAAATCCACTTCCATTTGGCTATAGACTTTTTACCTTCTCAAGGACATTATCCTAGTTTTTAGTACACTTACACACACAAGTCTTCATTTTATTGATAAAACCAGGAGTAAAACCAAAAGAAACCAGTCTTTGCTATAACTGATCTGAGACGGAGTGAGACGGAGGGCAGCTGACGCCGCTGTCACATCCCAAGGTGAAGGATTAAACAAGCGCTGACCAACAACAGTTCATCATCCAAACACACGCTCGCCTGGAACAAGTGCTGCATAGCAAAGATAACTGAACCGTGACCGTACACAAACACTAACAGAATGTGTCCGGCCGTCATCAGAGGGGCACAAATGCCATTTCAGTGCCAACTTCCTCTCTTCGCCAAAGCTTTTCTGTCCCCAGAGCCATTACAGCTTCCCACAATGCTCTCTGACAAACCAGAACTGTTATTCGCAGCGGATTATTGACTCCTGAGACGTGTGAACTAATGAATCGCGCACAATAACACCACGGGTGTGTTTAGAAGAATGTAAACAGGGTCGATTCTGAGCTCATGCCGAATGCAGAACGCATTCACTTTGAGCTCGGATCGTTAATCACATCTCCGTCAGGTTTTCCCGAAGGGAGCGAGCTTTAATCTCTTCCTCGTGCTTCTCCATTCAGCTCTGAATCTGAACTTTCCAGCAGCCGAAAACTGAAAATCTCTCAGTCTCTCGGCATCTTCCTGCAGACATCGCTGTCTCATCGTCTCCAAGCCCGTCCCCGTGGAGACGAGGAGACAGATCGCCATGGCGATAGAACTATCACTGTTTGATAAATCTGACAGCAACTTTTGGAAGAGACAAGGTCAGTTTTACAGAGAGAAACATTTGCTATTTTTCGACTTCATCTCTCTTTCTCTTATGGAGCGCCTCATACAGGTCACACCTGCACTTTTCTGCATCTGAGAGACTGATTGTTTGTGTGTTTAAAGCTGAGCACAATGTCAGTCTTTATTAATGCATTGGGTGTGTTTGAGCAGGTGTTTAAAAATGAGACGAGCCTCATCAATCAAACTCCCATCACTGCAGAAACATTAATACACACACACACACACACAAACACATATACAAATATAATATATTATTGTTCTTACATCGGTATCACCTTTAAATTTAGTAAAATGTAATAGATTTATTAAAATTTAAAGCAATTTACACACACACACACACACACACACACACACACACAGTCTATTGCATTGCAAAACAACAAAATCACAGCCAAAAAAATATATATATATATATATATGATGATTAATATTCATATTTTCCATATTATTATAAAATTTTAGCCCAATGAGATTTCAGTGGGGGCGGAGCTACTCTGTGTGCCACAACAGAACTAGAAAGAATGTGATTATGCAAAACAAAAACACCATAATTACTACAGTTATGCATGTGAAATTAGAATAAATTAACATGGCATCACCTTCCAAAAGTGTAAACATTTTGTGTGTTGAAAAAATCAAGTTACCAAAGTTTTTTTGCACTATTAACAATAATTAATAACTAGTATTTTGACCGAAGAAATGCTTACCATGGTATTGGCATTTACATTACATTTACATGCATTCATCTAGAAGATTATTTTATGCAAAGTGACAAATGAGGAACCTATCAAGCAATTAGTCACAAAAGGTTAAATTAAATTCCTTTAGAGGGGTCAGTTCAAAATCAAATGGTAATTAATAATTAAATGAAAGGTACAATAGAGAATATAATCACGGCTAATAGATGGGAAGAACAACAGCACAATGCTTACTGCTTACTTGCTGAAGAATTTCTTTCACAAAGACTAAACTCAAAATTGTAAGACACACACATACTTATGTAATTTTTGACTGAGTTGTAAGAATCTAGTGAAAGAGCTTACAGCATGTGTGTGTATGTGTGTGTGTTATGAAAGGCTCTTTACAACAGACCTCTCACACTTCATACAAGCGCCACACATGTGGGCGTCTGCTCTTCAACATGCAGACCTCAAAAAGCCTCTCTGTGAGTGGGTGTGTATAAAGAGCTTCCTGTTCGCCACGGTGGGATTAAATATCTTATATTTATTAATAAATGCAGATAAGCATCATCTACCTGTGAACATGATTGACTCATTTACCCCTGTGTTTGGATCGAGTCTGTATTTACTGGGTTTGTGTTCTGTTTATTTCCATTGGTGCCATCAGGAAAGGAAATGAACAGGCAGACGGATACGGTCTGGACTCATTTATTTGCGGAGGATCATATCTATCCTTGCTTTCACACAGCTGCGCCCCAAAAACCCATCCACTGCTCCATGACAAAGACCATTATAGAAAACACTCACTCTCTGCTTCGCTCTCAGTAGACAAAAACAACAACAAATGTGATCTTTTTAAATCTTGAGTGTTTATCGAATAGCAAGATCAAACGAAGAGCAAATTAAGATTTTACATAAGTCTCATGCATCTCAAATATTTCTCCGGAGAAAATTACCTGACTAATCTCACATGTGGCTCTGCTAGAGTTTCACAAGAGGAACATTTAGTGGTTAACCAATATATAGCAAAGATATTTGACAATTTTTATTGTCATCGGCCGGTAAGTTTTTCTGTTCAGCTACATCTCAAGTGTGGAACTTCTAGCATTTCAGAACAGAAACAATTAGTGGATGACCGATATATAGCCGATATATCAGCCGATATTTGGTGATTTTATCGGCACCAGCCGGTAAGTTTTTCTGTTTGGCCACACCTCATGTGAGGCTTCTCTAGAGTTTAAGAAAAGAAACAATAAGTGATTAACTGATATATAATCAAGGCCAATTTATCAGCCGATTTTTAACAATTTTTATTTATCGGCATTGGCCAATACATTTTTCAGTTTTGCCACATTTCAAGTGTGGCTCCTCTAATGTTTCAGAAGAGACAAAAATCAGTGGTTGACTGATGTACAGTATTGTTCAAAATAATAGCAGTACAATGTGACTAACCAGAATAATCAAGGTTTTTAGTATATTTTTTATTGCTACGTGGCAAACAAGTTACCAGTAGGTTCAGTAGATTCTCAGAAAACAAATGAGACCCAGCATTCATGATATGCACGCTCTTAAGGCTGTGCAATTGGGCAATTAGTTGAAAGGGGTGTGTTCAAAAAAATTGCAGTGTCTACCTTTGACTGTACAAACTCAAAACTATTTTGTACAAACATTTTTTTTTCTGGGATTTAGCAATCCTGTGAATCACTAAACTAATATTTAGTTGTATGACCACAGTTTTTTAAAACTGCTTGACATCTGTGTGGCATGGAGTCAACCAACTTGTGGCACCTCTCAGCTGTTATTCCACTCCATGATTCTTTAACAACATTCCACAATTCATTCACATTTCTTGGTTTTGCTTCAGAAACAGCATTTTTGATATCACCCCACAAGTTCTCAATTGGATTAAGGTCTGGAGATTGGGCTGGCCACTCCATAACATTAATTTTGTTGGTTTGGAACCAAGACTTTGCCCGTTTACTAGTGTGTTTTGGGTCATTGTCTTGTTGAAACAACCATTTCAAGGGCATGTCCTCTTCAGCATAGGGCAACATGACCTCTTCAAGTATTTTAACATATGCAAACTGATCCATGATCCCTGGTATGCGATAAATAGGCCCAACACCATAGTAGGAGAAACATGCCCATATCATGATGCTTGCACCTCCATGCTTCACTGTCTTCACTGTGTACTGTGGCTTGAATTCAGAGTTTGGGGGTCGTCTCACAAACTGCCTGTGGCCCTTGGACCCAAAAAGAACAATTTTACTCTCATCAGTCCACAAAATGTTCCTCCATTTCTCTTTGGGCCAGTTGATGTGTTCTTTGGCAAATTGTAACCTCTTCTGCACATGCCTTTTTTTTAACAGAGGGACTTTGCAGGGGATTCTTGAAAATAGATTAGCTTCACACGGACGTCTTCTAACTGTCACAGTACTTACAGGTAACTCCAGACTGTCTTTGATCATCCTGGAGGTGATCATTGGCTGAGCCTTTGCCATTCTGGTTATTCTTCTATCCATTTTGATGGTTGTCTTCCGTTTTCTTCCACGTCTCTCTGGTTTTGCTCTCCATTTTAAGGCATTGGAGATCATTTTAGCTGAACAGCCTATCATTTTTTGCACCTCTTTATAGGTTTTCCCCTCTCTAATCAACTTTTTAATCAAAGTACGCTGTTCTTCTGAACAATGTCTTGAACGACCCATTTTCCTCAGCTTTCAAATGCATGTTCAACAAGTGTTGGCTTCATCCTTAAATAGGGGCCACCTGATTCACACCTGTTTCTTCACAAAATTGATGACCTCAGTGATTGAATGCCACACTGCTATTTTTTTGAACACATCCCTTTCAACTAATTCAACTAATTGCCCAATTGCACAGCCTTAAGAGCGTGCATATCATGAATGCTGGGTCTCATTTGTTTTCTGACAATCTACTGAACCTACTGGTAACTTGTTTGCCACGTAGCAATAAAAAATATACTAAAAACCTTGATTATTCTGGTTAGTCACATTGTACTGCTATTATTTTGAACAATACTGTATAGCAAAAAAACTGGCTGACATTTGGAAATTTATATTTACTGGCAATGGCCAATATGTTGTGCCTGAATTGGGACTTTTATTTTGACAACACTGAAAATACAGGGCTTGAGCGCCTGCTCATCGTTTTCTATTTCTGTTTAATTTCAGCAATTAATATGATGTTTTATGAAATTATGAAATTAATATATATGTGTGTGTGTGTATGTGTGTGTATATTACATTCATTTAAGCTCAGAGGAATAAAGAAAGTCGTTCTGGTTAGGAACAAAATGATGACAGATCGATGGATTAACTATCGCTTTAAAGGTACAGTGCTCAATTTTTCAGTGTCAAAATACTGTCTCTGACCCCCAATGAATATGAAGAGAGAGCTGTAAATAAGTACGCCAGCATTACACATCTCAAATCAATAATATAATATAATATAATATAATATAATATAATATAATATAATATAATATAATATAATATAATATAATATAATATAATATAATATAATATAATATATATAATATATAATCAATAATTATATTTTACAAAATACTTAAATGGAAAGCTGTAATTTCAAATTGCAATATTTCACAATATTACTGTATTTTCAATTAAATAAATTCAGTCTTGGTGAGCTTATATCACTTTAAAAATGTACCTACCCCAAACTTTTGAATGCCACAGTACATGAATATTTAAAAAAATCAAGATTGGAATCAAACCTGAGTGCTTCAGTAATGTTGCTGCCATGACAACAAGAAAAACACGCCAAGGTTTTACAGCAAACATGTGCTGATCAGCATGAGGTGACGGAACTCAGAGGACGTTAAAGAAATCACACACACACACACACACGGAGATGGGTCACAGGAGGACAGCGTCAGCATGTGCCAGCGTCTCTCCATCAGATCCGTCTCTCCGCTCTGACAGTTACGACCTCCAAATGAATTGTGTTGTGACTGTTCAGCCCAGATCAGACCAGATATGCTCTCATCTCTTCTCTGCTCTCCTGTCATGTGTAAAATGTTGTGATGGCTGTAGATGAAGTGACATCTTCAGATGGGCTGATAATTGGATGCCAAATGACAGAAACAGGCATAGAGAGAAAGCAAGAGGATAACCTCAACATGAAAACAAGATTCACAACTCGTTCTACTTCCCAATGCTAACGTTTCTTTTTTAAATGAATCATTATTCCCTATTTTTGCTGTGACAGTTGTTACATTAGGAGGAATTATTATAAGCAAGATTTTAGGTTAACTGAAAATATTTTTCTAAATTATAAATGACATTTCCCAGGTCAAAATTTTTTTATTTTTTTTTTTGTCCTTGTAGTAATATAGACCAATAAGACCAGAAACATCTATTAAGAAGTTAAATGTTTAGTTTAGCCAAAAATGAAAATTATGTCATTAATGACCTTCATTCACCTTCGGAACACAGTTTAAGATATTTTAGATTTAGTCCGTGAGCTCTCAGTCCCTCCATTGAAGCTGTGTGTGAACCTAAAATATTCTAAGTGACCCTCTGATGTCACATGGACTACTTTGATGATGTTTTTCTTACCTTTCTGGATATGGACAGTATACCGTACACACAGCTTCAATGGAGGGACTGAGAGCTCTCGGACTAAATCTAAAATATCTTAAACTGTGGTCTGAAGATTAGCGTAGGTCTTACGGGTTTGGAACGACATGAGGGTGAGTCATTAATGACATAATTTTCATTTTTGGGTGAACTATCCCTTTAAATTGGGTCTGCTTTAATCTCACGTTGGCTTTGAAGGACAGAGTAAGTGCAGCATGAAGGGTTTTGTGGTAAACAGGGTTTGTGAAGGTGTCAGAAGAGATGAAAAGTAAATAGTGAACTAGAGATTTCTGTGGACTTTCCATTCGTTTACGTCAGGCCATGATGGGGGATCGTCAAGCATTCAGATAGAGAGAGCTGAAAATAGAGCGCAATTACTACAGCCAGTCAAAACACTGGCCACAGCTGTCCTTCACACAGCACACATGCTAAAACAACACTGAACATACAGAGCGGGAGCTTAGATAACCTCACGATCATCACTAAACACGGGCTTTCAGTCAAATGATTTGAGTTTCTAATTCTTTAATTTTAGCAACCAAAAATAAAAATTTTGGTTTTAAATGTGATTGAAAAACAGGTTTACTGCTTGTCTGTAGGGCTGCACAATTTGGCACAAATTAAAAAGAAAAATTAAAAAAAAAAAAAAAAAAATATTGATAATGTATTATTTTAACGAAAAACTAAAAATTATATTTAAGAAAAATAATATAGTAATAATTATTTTATTTTACATTACAATTATAAAAATAGTAATACTAACATTCTTAATTTCTTCATAAATTTTGACAGAAAAACTGCAGGAAACGTTTATTGTTAATAAGTGGACTTCTTTTCCAGTGCTTTCTGAGGCATTTTTTTAGCTTGACAGCCCTAGTCCACACATTCATTGTATAAAGTCAAGCACTGTGAGCATTCAGCTAAACATATCATATTCCACAGAGGAAAGAAAGAAAGAAAGTTTGGAATGACAATAAATGACAGAATTTCATTTTTGGTGAACTATCCCTTTAAATATGGGTTTAGTTTTGTAGCGTATTTGAGTTATACTCTCACTTAGTGTTCATCTTTTTATTTTTGGTCTTAAAAAACGTCAGGCTAAGTGGTATGTGTGTGTGGTTTAGGCTTGCTGCAGATCAGATCCATGAGGTCAAAACCTCATGCTGTGTCCATCTGCATACACACACACACACACACACAGACAGTGAAATCTGACAGGACAGAAAAACAGACCCATTCACATAAGATTGATGGATATACACACACATAGACATTGTTAAGTTTGTCAGACAGTTTACCAGAGGGTGCTGGCAATCATAGGACGGCTTTAAACACACACACACACACACGAGTGACCCACAGGGTTTCTCACATTGAAATGTTCCTGTCTTTTTGATTGGCAGGTCAGGAAACTTTTGAGACTGTGGAAACTCAAGCAATCACTCAACACTTACAGACATTTTCTCTCTCTGTATCCATCCATCACAGCCTTAAACAAACACCTTAAACACCTTATTCAATGGTAAAACTGTACTCTCTCTCATTTAAAGAATTAGGAAGTCTCATTTAAATGAATCAGCAAATGTTTCAGTTCAAAAACCGATTCTCAGAATTTTAGGTATCAGTGTTATTAAACCAAAACTAAAATTATCACAAACCTTTTTTTGGTAATTGTATCAAATACACGAAATCCTTGCACAAACATTTCAATTAAAAATGTAACTGAAATAAAATTTTGCACTAAAATGATTAAAATTAAACAAACGAAATACCTACTTAACTAAAAAAAAAGATTAAAAAAAACTCAAATAAAAATAACAAAATTAATGACGTTAAACCCCACCAAAATCAAAATAAAAGCTATTCAAAATAATAACAAGTTTAATACTATGTACATAACACAGATCTATCTATCTGTCTGTCTATACAGTATATATATGTTGCATTTTTATTTCATAATTTTTAATGAAATATTATGAACAAACACCCTAATTAAATTCATATATATATATATATCATTTATCATTATTATTTATCTCAATTATGGAATTTTATATAACGTAAAATATTTCATAATATTTTGTTCAAATATTTTCTGCTGTTAGGTTGTGTAGTTAATGTTAGATTACGAGGAGCATGAGAAGCAGCTTCCCCAACACTGATTAAACACCATAAAACGTGTTTCTCTTTCTTCCCAGGTTTACTCTGAGCAGCTGGACCTGTGTCTGTGAGAGTGTGAGGTACTTCATCAGTGAGAATCCTGGAGGCAGAACCAGATATTCATGGTAATTCCAGAGGCCTGACTTTAAACCCTCTCTCCGCCTGTTCACATCCCTCTCTGACTAAATCTGAGGCTGGCGGGAGGCGGTGGTGTTGGTACGGGTGACAATTCTGTTGCTATGGCAACAAGCCATGGAAGGGTATTGGTTCTGATTTCGTTCCGTCTCCAGCTCAGAGTGCAGCACGGACGGGGAAACGGAAAATAATAGTTGTGTCAACTGCGCCAAACACACACACACTGACACACACACACTTGGAGCATCATTAATCAGTTGGCGCTTGGTCTGTGGGGTAAAAGCTGTGGGCAGGACAGGGCTAATGCATGTCATGATCACTGTTGTGAGAGTTCAGTGAGACGGGCCCATTGTTTCATCTCTGTAGACCCTACAAGACGCTTGCGGCGGGAACGAGGAGAGGGCAGATGTGCGAGCCGCTCGTGATGGGCTGGTGTGTGCTAGATCCTCCAGCAAGAGCGTAAGAGGATCTGGGATATTCCTACTTTCACATGTTTGTAATCCTACAAGCCCCATCCACGAAAACACATTGGTTGTGCCAAGCCTGTGTTGAATGCCACATGACATACTATGAGCAATTAAACCAATATAAAGAGTGCATTTTCTGTGCAGACAGCAGCGCCAAACAGAATAGTACAAATGACTATATTTTTTATTTTCTACAGTAAAGAAAAGGTGTCCTGAGTGGTTGCCAGGACATTGCTAAGGTATTTTGGGTGGTTGTTGGGGCATTGCTATGGTTGTGTGAATGTGTTAGTGTTCTAGGCCGTTCTGGGTGGTTTCTAGGGCATTGCTAAGTCAAGTCAAGTTTTTATCTATTTGACAATATACATTGATTCAAAGCTGCTTGATAGTAATAAACAAGATGGTATTCTAGTTAGTTGCTAGGGTCTTCTGGGTGGTCGCTAGGACATTGCTAATTCAAGTCAAATGACATCTGACTATATAGTGCTTTATACATTATAAACTGATTCGAAGCAGCTTTACAGTAATAAGAAGGTGCTCTGGTTAGTTGTTAGAAAATGCCGCGTTTCCACCGAAATAACCCGGAACATTTGTACCAGGAACTTTTTTTCCCCAGGAACTATTTTCCCCCCAGACCTGTAGCTTTCTGTGTTTCCACCGCGGTCTAAAGTACTGGGAACCCTTATGAAACAAAAATATATTGCAGTATATTGGAAAATATCATGTAATATATTAGGCATATATTCTAATATATATTTATTTTTTCCAATATATTGCAATATATTGAAAGCGGCAATCATTTGTATATTTTGCAATATATTATATAATATATGTATCATCAATATATTATTAAATGTATTCAAATATATAAAATATTAGAAAATAAAAATGGATAATAATATATCACAATATATTTTAAGAAATATATCGGTAAATATATTTTCCTTTCGTAAGGGAAGGTTAGGCAAATAGTCTGGTGACGTAGGTTTGCGCGCGTTTCTCAATACAAAGTACGCAAATTTTTGGATGTGCATCCTCGGTAGTTCAGACTTTGCGCATTTGATTCGGGAGTGTGATGTCCGTAACGACGCAAAATATGGTGATTCTGCAAACAGCAGCATAAATGATAACTTCAGTCAGCTCGACTTGGCTACTGCAATTTTCCTCTCTGTATATTTACAATAAAACTAAATAGGATATCAAACACAACTGCCTCCTTTCGTTTTCATTTGAACATAATAATAGCCGCAGAAATGTACTTAATTCAGAGATATGTGTATATACAGTCATAAACTAAATATTATATAAATTTGCCTTTTTTATTTTCATTTTAACATGTAAATAAATTGAATACAGACCAAAGATTACCTGTTAGATTTACCCAAAACGAATGATATTTTATGTTCGACCGCTAAAGAGACATCAGAGCCAGTGGCACACATCAAACGGTCTCTAAGCTGATCGCGTAAACTTACGTCTCCGAAATCAGCGAAACACATTTATAAATAGGCGCTGTCTTTATCAATAAACCACAGATCTGAGTTTTAAACAACTACATCTCACCTGAAATACTTATAAAACTACATTTCATGACACAATAATAGTAATATTTTGAAAATGAACTGGATAAGTGGTGGTTGAAATCAAAATGCTGCGTGATCTCAGCCAATCAGGATGTTTATAGCGCCCAAGTCCCGCCCCCGAAAGTTCCGGAACTTTGAAAAAGTACTACCTCGCCAGCAGGGACTTTCTGAGGGGAATTTTTTTACCTGGAACTTTATTTAGATCCTGGTTCCTGCGGTGGAAACACACCAAGTAACGGCCCAAAGTCCCTTGGTAAAGTTCCAGCGTTGGAAACACGGCTTAAGTGGCTACTAAGAGGTTTTAAAGTATTCTGGTTAATTGATAGGGTGTTACTCAAGTCTGTGATTTTCTGATGACTGAATTTACTAAGACATTCTTGGTGGATTCTAGGGTGTTCGTTTTCTTTTCTCTGGCGGATTTGAACAAACACATTAGCGCAAACACATCTCTGCTGCCTGTTCTGTCATTCCCTTGCTTTGGCCCAGAATTCTTTGCTTTCCTTCTCTCTCATCTGTTAAATATTCCTCTCACACTCTCGGCTCTGCCGGGAGGAAGAGGAGGATGACGAAGACTTGACAGCTTCTCCGCACGGAACACAGACCAGTGCAAAAAACACTGAGAGGGAGGCAGACAGGAAACGCATCATAAACACTCTCAGGGCGTTTAATGATCATGAAGTTCGCTCCATTTGTGTGAGGTTTCTGGATTGTCACGTGTCTGACCTGAAAGCTGGACGGCCGTGTTCTGCACACAAACACGGCCACAGCTCCTCCAGCAACAAACTGTAATCTGATTGTCTGTCTTCACGCAATTTCCGGGAGTCGGGAAGCACCGATTTCTATCAGTCTGCCAGGAAACAAAGTCATGTTTATGAGTTCCCAATGTCATAATGAACACTTCTGTGGAAGACCTGGGATTTAACGAGGTGCAACAAATCTGAGAAGGACACTGACTGTAATAAAAGAAGCAGGCATATATATGGCTTTTACTTGTATTACAGTCAGTATCTTTTATAGATTTTTGATAGGTGGTTGCTAAGGTGTCCTGGCTGGTTGCTAGGGTATTACCAATGCATTCTGTCTTGATGCTAGGGCAGCCTTAAGCTGTTCTGTGTAGTTAATAGAGCATTACAAAGTTTAGGTGTTCTTGGTGATTGCTAGAGTGTTGCTAAGGTGTTCATGGTTGTTGCTAAGGTGTTGTAGATGGTTGCTAAGGTGTTGTGGCTGGATGCAAGTGTGGTGGTATGATCATCTGTGTGGTTACTAGGGTGTTAATAAGGTATTCTGGGTAGTTGTCATTGCGTTTCTATTCTGGCTAGTTGCTAGGGTGTTACGAATTTGTTCTGTTTGGTTGCAAGGGTGTTGCTAAGGTGTTCTGGGTTGTTGCCAGGGTGTTGTAGGAGGATGCTACTAAGGTATTTTGGCTGGTTGCAAGGTCGTGCTAATGTATTCAGTGTGGTTGCTGAACATTAATAAGGCATTTTGGGTTGTTGCAGGTGTTGCTAAGATATTCTGGCTGGTTGCTAGGGTGTTACTAAGGTGTTCTAGGTGGTTGCTATGGAAATACCATACTAGGGAGTTGCTAGGGAGATACTATGGTGTTCCGGCTAGTTTCAAGGGCATTATTAAGGTGTTCTGGCAGGTTTCTAAAGCAGTCCCAGGGTGTTCTGGTTGATGTGGTGTTGCTAGGAGTAACTAGGGTATTATCAATGTTTTCTGGGTGGTTGCTAGGGGGTTTTGAAATGAAAACAAAGTTATGAGATGCACATACTTTCAATAGTGGCTGAACCATTGAAAATAGGTCTATTAAATTGGACCTGGCGCAAGTCTTTTTAAGGGATAGTTAATCTGAAAATGAAATGATTTGATATGTTACACACACACACTCACATGATATACACACACACACACACACACACACACACAAACTTTTTCCAGAGCTTCATGACTTAAATTTCAGTCTGTTCCTCACAGAGAGTGCGTGCACAAGCTTTAAGAGCCACTTTAATTTCTGTCTACACATGCTTGCGCTACACATGAGTTGTTTTGCGGTCAACCTTTGGCTCTTGTTGTAATTCCACTTCAGACAGAAGGAAGCACTCCATCTGACCGGAGACTGAAGCAGTAAATACGGCACTAACGGTGCCTGAGAGGATCTTACAGAGGCCATCAGAGACATTCAGACTCCAAGAGAGGAGACGTGTGTCTCTGTCTAAGTGAACTTTTAAAAATAAAAGTACTTTATTGGCATTGATCTTTCCATGAAGTACCTTTAACATCCATAGAATCTTTCCAGTCCACAAAAGGTCCTTTATAGTAAAAAAAAAGTCATCTTTATATTTTATTAAATGTTCCTAAGAATTGATCTCTGCAAGGTTCCTCGAGGAACCAAAAAATGGTTCTTCTATGCCCTTTTGTAGCCTTTATTTTAAAGATGCATAAAACCCTAAATTATGAAACATACCTGCAATGATGATGATGATGAAGATAATGTAATGATGATGATGATGATGATGGCTACAATGAGGATGATGATAACTTCCTGTTGGATCTCATCCTTACTGAGCAGCTGATGATGAAAAAATCACGTAGATTTCATAACAGAAGTCCACCCCAGGTGTATTAGAGGTAAAATCATAAAAATCTTACATACATTTTTTTTACTGAAATGAAAAAAAAAATTATAATAATAAATAGACCAAGGCGACATTATTTAATTTTCATTTCGTATTAAAAATACATGTATGTATTAAAAGAACTAAAAAAGGAATAAAAATGAATTAAAAGGACACAGACAGATTTTTTTTTTACAAAAAAACAAATGTATTAAAACTTTTTTTTTAAATATGTCTATATATTTTTTATTAATACTTATTCAAATTTTTGTTATTTTAGCACATCAAATTAAACTAAATAAAAATGAGAAATGTTGCCTTGTTAATTAGCTGGAAAAAAAAATTGGTTATATTTTATAATAGTTAAGATTTATTTTATATCAAGTAGCAAACATGTTTTTATAGTTGTAGTGTTATTTAACTATAATAACCCTGTTTCTCACACACTTCTCATTTTTAAGTTGACGGGATGGTTTTAAAAATTAAATCTCCAGTCGAAGGCAAAGTAAAATCGCACTCAGTTTCTCCGTGTTTTTCCCCGTTCTTTCCTCCACTGACCTGCCGATCAACAGGAACTCTCCGACGAGGTTTTGTCGTCTCATGGCCATCAGGATGTTTCGTACGGTCATGCCCTCGCAGAAACACGCCACCACGCGAGCTTTGGGCAGATACTTGCGCAGTTTGACCAGCAGACGGTCGAAGCTCTGCTCGCCAGCGTTACTCCAGATTTTATCCGAGTGAGCGATACAGATCCCTTCCTTTCCCGCCATCTCTTTAAACGCCTCCATCCCACTCTCACCATAGTTCCCTTGGGAAGAAACAAACAGACATGAATATTCGATTAACTAAAGAAACCAGTCATGAGTCATAGTATCATATTCAGAATGTTTGACACACTTTTACATTTATGTGTGTGTGTGTGTGTGTGTGTGCTCTTGTTTTTGTGTCATATCAGGACACAACTCTGTATAATGACATGGGTATGACACAGGTATTACAAGGAGAGGGTGACTTATGAGGACATGACCCATGTCCACATTTTTCAAAACACTTATAAATCATACAGAAAGAGTTTTTTTGAGAAAGTAAAAATGCACAAAGTTTCCTGTGAGGGTTAGGGTTAGGTGTAGGGTTGGTGAAGGGACATAGAATATACAGTTTGTACAGAATAAAAACCATTACACCTATGGGATGAACACACTTTACACAAAAACAAACATGTGTGTATGTGTGTGTGTGTGTGTGTGTATATATAAGAAATTGCCAAGGAATACACTGTAAAATATTGGAATAGAAACAATTTTAACTTAGAAATTGCACAAATAATTAATCCTAACCAACCCACACATTCAGGGGGAATTTTTTAATTCATAAAAATATTATGTTGTTTGCAAACAAAAATATATATTTTGACAGTACACACAGTTACTTTTTAACTTCTTTTAATAGAGAAAAATTCATTTCAAGATGATTTTCAATACTTTTGTGTGAACACTGAAATAAAAAGGCTTTGAAACTATTTTAATTTTTAAAAAATGCTAGCAACTTTTACTAAATAATGGCAAGTAACATTAAATCAAACACAACAATCTGAAAGACTGAGTTTCTACACCATTTTTTGTTGTAGTTACTAAAATGAAAACAGACTACTTTAGTTTTATATAAGGCTAAATATAATAATACACTCTAAAACAATTTTTTTTTTCAAAGTTGATACTGAAGCACTTTTACACGGAATTCATTCTACTTCTTTAGACTCCTACATCCTTTTTTCAGTGTACAGGCCAACTCAAACAAAATGTAGAAAAATATATTTAACTTTTTTTTTTTTACACTTCTAGAGCACATTTCATCTGTTTGCGCAGAACATTTTGTTACAGTGTGAAATACTGATATTGTCTCAGACTACAGCTGTATGGATTTAATATAGTTTGCTGAGACAATATTGACTCGGTGTCTGTCTCGCTTTGTCTTATGGAGAACTTGAGGACGGAGAGGTGTAAACCAGGCAATTAATCTCACACACAAAAAATACACAGAGATCAACCACACACACTCATATCGACACATAAATGAAGCTGTGAAGGTGTCAGATGTGAGAGAGAGAGATTTGAGGTTCCTCAGAAAGGTTTCATCAGGTTCTGGTCCTGGTTGTTGTGGGTACATGTAAAGTCCTGTAATTAGTCTCACAGTGAGAGTAGCAGACACGAACAGATGGCACACACACACACACACACACACACACACACACACACTCTTGACATATACACGCAATCAGTCTCCGTTCATAAATAGAACACCAGCCTTCACTTCCTGTCAAAGATCATTGAACAGAGATCATTTTCAAAGCATGAAATGACTGTCCTTCAGGACCATCAAAGGGAACTCAAAATAAAATAAAATAACATAAAAATGTAAATGTACATTTAAAACATCACAGGGAGCACAAACTAAAATAAAATAAAAATGTAAATGTAAATTTAAAACATCACAGGGAGCACAAAATAAAATAAAATAAAAATGTAAATGTAAATTTAAAACATCACAGGGAGCACAAAATAAAATAAAATAAAATAAAATAAAAATGTAAATGTACATTTAAAACATCACAGGGAGCACAAAATAAAATAAAATAAAATAAAATAAAAATGTAAATGTACATTTAAAACATCACAGGGAGCACAAAATAAAATAAAATAAAATAAAATAAAAATGTAAATGTACATTTAAAACATCACAGGGAGCACAAAATAAAATAAAATAAAATAAAATAAAAATGTAAATGTACATTTAAAACATCACAGGGAGCACAAAATAAAATAAAATAAAATAAAATTGTAAATGTACATTTAAAACATCACAGGGAGCACAAAATAAAATAAAATAAAATAAAAATGTAAATGTACATTTAAAACATCACAGGGAGCAAAAAATAAAATAAAATAAAATAAAATTGTAAATGTAATTTAAATTTAAATTAATTTTATTTTTGAGCTCCCTGTGATGGTTTAAATTTAAATCAAAATTTTAAGTAATAATAATTATTATAATGTAGTAAAATATTTTATAATATAGTACAATTATTTTTTATAAGTGTATGAATTAATTTTATCCTTAATAGTGAAAAATTACATAAAATATCTTAAATATATTATACTTAAATATCTACCAATGCAATACATTAACTTTCATTTACTTTCAATCTATTGTAAAAACTGTAAACACTAATATTGGCTGAAATGTTCCACCAATGATTTATTCTAAAAAGGCACAAATTAAAGTGCAAAATTTGAACCTGAGAAATTAATGATTTTTTGTTCACTTGATTTTGAGAAAATAAGTATTTGAAGTCATATATAAAGAGAATATTCCGGTATCTTGACAAATCCAAGCAGTTTGAGGTTTCCCCAGACAAATATGAGTCTTTTTCTTCAAAAAACCAGAGGAGTAGAATAATAGTCCAATAATAGTGTCCATTTAATCTCACTGCTGTCTAGGAGAAACGATAGAGATCTCATTAGTGATTTCCTAAAGGGAACGGATGGCTAAACAAACACCTTCTAATTTATAAACTACACACACACACACACACACACATATCTCCTCCTCAAAGTGCTGCACTCGCTCGACTGGAATGTGGATAAATATTACAGCAGAAAATCGAACATCTGAACGTCAAACGCTGAGCTGCCCTTTATAACCCGAGCAGGAATACGTCAGTGTGTTAGTGGAAGAGCGAGGTAACAGTTGTGTAACCTGAGAGAGTGTTGACATGGATGTGTTGTAGTGTGTTTCTCTGTAATTACAGCAGACACACTGGAGCTGAAGAGAGACGCTATCAGTCTCTCTCTCTCTCTCTCTCTCTCTCTCTCTCTCTCTCTCTGGACTGAACTGCTGCAAAAGGTGAAGGAATGTGTAGGTCTTCATTCATTCATTCCTCTGGATTTAAAGGGACAGTTCACCTAAAAATTACAATTCAATACAAGTTGTTCGCAAACTCATAGGACTAACTTTTGTCGAGTACAAAATGAGATGTTTTGAAGAATGTTCAAGCTGCTCTTGTCAATACAAAAAAATTGTGAATGGGTGGCGATCAACCTGAAAGAAGTAAAGCAAGCACCAAAAAGAAGTAACTATGACTATATGCATCTGTTTAATGTCATATGAAGGCCGTCGATGAGAAACAGACCAAAATTTTATCTATACATTTATAAAAACATAGTCGTAAGCATTAAAGCACTAAATATCTCCTTTTGTGTTTCAGAGTTTGTTTGTTTATTTTTGTCTTATAATGACTGATATGTTGAATGCTGTTGAAATATGTATAATAGTATTATAATAGTTTTTTAGTACTAGTATATTGACTAATTTTTATAACATTGATTTGTGACTGTTTTTGAAATATGGCACCAAATTAAATTAAATTAAACAACAACAAAAAAATGGACAGAAAAAAAAGCTACCCCTAAATAATAAATAAATATTAATTGGTTGTTAAGTGACTTTCCATATGCAGTGAAAATGATATCTATAATTATAGTGTAAAATTTTTTTTTTGACTGTTTGTAATATATTTATTACTTTATATTTAACTATAAACATTTTGATTACAACAAAAACATAATAATATTTCCTCTCATAATAAGCTTTTCCATGACTAATTTATTCATAACATTTCTTTAAATTCTGCAGATTATTCGGAAACTGTTATTGAAAAACGGCACCAACAAAATAAAATAAAATAAAATAAAATAAAATAAAATAAAATAAAATAAAATAAAATAATTAAATTAAATTAAATTAAATTAAATTAAATTAAATTAAATTAAATTAAATTAAATTAAACAAAACAAAACAAAACAATACAAAACTAAATTGAATTAAATTAAACTAAATTTAACAGATAAGGAATGTAAAAATGCTACCGTAAAAGAAATGTATATAGGCTACCTTTAAGATAACTTACCACATTTAGTGCTAATTATAATTTGAATGTACAATGGTGGAAAAACCCCTCAGAAATTGCTCGTATGGCTAGTAATTTCCCCTCTGCTCATGTATAAGAGACAGATGCTGTTATCTGCGAAAGCTCTTTCTCAGCCTGTTACATTATGTGAAGCATTTGCACTAAATCAAATGGAGTATCCACCAGCATCAAATAATAAAAAACGTCATCTGAAATATGTCCCGTGGTGATATCATCGGAAATCCATCTCTTAAAACGCATTTCCCCCTCAGCTTTACGCTCCCACTATCATTTCCATGATTTAACCGCGTACTACATCAAAATCCTACGAGCATTTTTGGTTTGAGAGGAATGTTGTGCTGATACCTCGATACACACACACACACACACACACACACGTGAGCAGATGGCACATACATGAACGTCTCCATAATGATGGAGAATCTCTCCTCTACTGTACATGTCCTAATCTGTGATTATGCAAATGAGACTCAAACTGGAGAATTGTGCTGGATTACATCACAATCGCATAACCCCTCCTCTGCTGTTTTACTATTGGCTGGCTTGAGTGATTGACAGGTAGAAGAGACTCAATGGGTTGCACACATGTCATTTACCGGCACTGTGTGGGTTCTCCCATTATGTTTTTCATAGGGATTTCAAAGAAGTCAAAGTCTTCAACCAAACCAACCAGCTCAGATTTAATCACAATATTACAAAATGTGATCAAGCAAGCAAACAAAAGCATTAAAATACTCACACAAGGATTACAATCAGAAATCAGATGTGAAGTTGTACACGGTCGTGTCTAAACAGCTTAATAAACCTATAAAATAATGTGAGAGTTATTAAGTAAAACACTTAAAAAAACACTACATCTTTCGTAGAGAAAAAGCTTTCACAGTTAGTACGTTTGGATACTAAATTAAAGAATTAAAGCAAGGTTTCATTAAATTGATCAAACATTTATAATGTTACAAATAAATACTGATCCTTTGAACTTTCTATTCCTCAAAGAATCCTGAATTAAAATGTATCACTGCTTCCACAAACATTCCATCAACAGCACAACACTGATAATAATCAGAAGGATTTCTGAAGATCATGTGACACTGAAGACTGGAGGAATGATGCTGAAAATACAGCTTTGAACCACATAAATAAATTATATTTTAATATACATTACAATAGAAAAAAGGCTTATTTAAAATTGTAATAATATTTCAGAATATTACAGATTTTACTGTATTTTTGATCAAATAAATGCAGCCTTGGTGAGCAGAAGAGACTCTTTCAAAAACTTTTAAAAAGTCTTAATGACTCCAAACTTTTTGAACTTCTAGAAGACTCTGTGAGAAGCCCTAATATTGTCTTCTAGCTGCCTGGATGTCAGTGTCTAGACTCAGAGGAGCGTCCCGTTGTGGTCATGACAGATGGCAGCCTGTGGACCTGTAGATGTCCAGCTGTTTCCATCAGTACAGATGTGTGTGGAGCCCTCGGCTGCCTCGTCTAGTCACATTTCATTCTACAGCACTTTATATTGTAAAGTAGCTTCATATCAACAAACAGCAAAATGCCAGGATACATGCTGCAAAATTCTTCATTTATGAAACAAGTTTAATTTCTGCTGGAGGTGTCGGTTCAGTGTTGAATCAAAAACAGTGTCAATGATGCAGAGTTCATCCGTTACAAAACAAACCGTCTAGTCTCGTGTATCCTAAAGGTTTGCCTATCGACTAAAAATCTGGCACACATTGCAGCTTATTCTGGCCAAGAATCGCCTACTTAGACAACAAGAGACCAACTTACTGACCAACTTACTGACTCGTTTGAAGTAATGGTGCTTCATATAACATTATCCAGAGAAACCAATGTTAATGATAAATCCCCTGTTATGTTTGTACTGGCTACTGTATACAGGCCACCAGGGCACCATACAGACTTTATTAAAGAGTTTGGTGATTTTACATCCGAGTTAGTTCTGGCTGCAGATAAAGTCTTAATAGTTGGTGATTTTAATATCCATGTCGATAATGAAAAAGATGTATTGGGATCAGCATTTATAGACATTCTGAACTCTATTGGTGTTAGACAACACGTTTCAGGACCTACTCATTGTCGAAATCATACTCTAGATTTAATACTGTCTCATGGAATTGATGTTGATAGTGTTGAAATTATTCAGCCAAGTGATGAGATCTCAGATCATTATTTAGTTCTGTGTAAACTTCATATAGCCAAAATTGTAAATTCTACTTCTTGTTACAAGTATCGAAGAACCATCACTTCTACCACAAAAGACAGCTTTTTAAGTTATCTTCCTGATGTATCCGAATTCCTTAGCATATCCAAAACCTCAGAACAACTTGATGATGTAACAGAAACTATGGACTCTCTCTTTTCTAGCACTTTAAATACAGTTGCTCCTTTACGCTTAAGAAAGGTTAAGGAAAACAGTTTGACACCATGGTATAATGAGCATACTCGCACCCTAAAGAGAGCAGCCCGAAAAATGGAGCGCAGCTGGAGGAAAACAAAACTAGAGGTATTTCGTATTGCTTGGCGGGAAAGTAGCATATCCTACCGAAAAGCATTAAAAACTGCTAGATCTGATTACTTTTCTTCTCTTTTAGAAGAAAACAAACATAACCCCAGGTATTTATTCAATACAGTGGCTAAATTAATGAAAAATAAAGCCTCAACAAGTGTTGACATTTCCCAACACCACAGCAGTAATGACTTTATGAACTACTTTACTTCTAAAATCGATACTATTAGAGATAAAATTGCAACCATTCAGCCGTCAGCTACAGTTTCGCATCAGACAGTGCACTATAGACCCCCTGAGGAACAGTTCCACTCATTCTCTACTATAGGAGAGGAAGAATTGTATAAACTTGTTAAATCATCTAAACTTACAACATGTATGTTAGACCCTATACCATCTAAGCTCTTAAAAGAGGTGCTTCCAGAAGTCATAGGTCCTCTTCTGACTATTATTAATTCCTCATTGTTATTAGGACATGTCCCCAAAACCTTCAAACTGGCTGTTATTAAGCCTCTCATAAAAAAGCCACAACTTGACCCCAGAGAACTAGTTAATTATAGACCAATCTCGAATCTCCCTTTTCTGTCCAAGATACTAGAAAAGGTGGTATCCTCACAATTATATTCCTTCTTAGAGAAAAATGGTATATGTGAGGATTTCCAGTCAGGATTTAGACCGTATCATAGTACTGAAACTGCTCTCCTTAGAGTTACAAATGATCTGCTCTTATCATCTGATTGTGGGTGTATCTCTCTATTAGTTTTATTGGATCTTAGTGCTGCGTTTGACACAATTGACCACAACATTCTTTTGCATAGACTTGAACACTTTGTTGGCATCAGTGGAAGTGCATTAGCATGGTTTAAATCGTACTTATATGACCGCCATCAGTTCGTAGCAGTGAATGAAGATGTATCATATCGATCACAAGTGCAGTATGGAGTACCTCAAGGCTCAGTTCTAGGGCCGCTACTCTTCACGCTTTATATGTTACCCTTGGGAGATATCATCAGGAAACATGGTGTTAGCTTTCACTGTTATGCTGATGATACGCAGCTCTATATTTCCTCGCAGCCCGGTGAAACACACCAATTTGAAAAACTAATGGAATGCATAGTCGATATAAAAAATTGGATGACGAGTAATTTCTTACTGCTAAATTCAGAAAAAACAGAGGTGTTAATCATAGGGCCTAAAAACTCTACTTGTAATAACCTAGAACACTGTCTAAGACTTGATGGTTGCTCTGTCAATTCTTCGTCATCAGTTAGGAACCTAGGTGTGCTACTTGATCGCAATCTTTCCTTAGAAAGCCACGTTTCTAGCATTTGTAAAAGTGCATTTTTCCATCTCAAAAATATATCTAAATTACGGCCTATGCTCTCAATGTCAAATGCAGAAATGTTAATCCATGCATTTATGACTTCAAGGTTAGACTACTGTAATGCTTTATTGGGTGGTTGTTCTGCACGCTTGGTAAACAAACTACAGCTAGTCCAAAATGCAGCAGCAAGAGTTCTTACTAGAACCAGGAAGTATGACCATATTAGCCCGGTCCTGTCCACACTGCACTGGCTCCCTATCAAACATCGTATAGATTTTAAAATATTGCTTATTACTTATAAAGCCCTGAATGGTTTAGCACCTCAGTATTTGAATGAGCTCCTTTTACATTATACTCCTCTACGTCCGCTACGTTCTCAAAACTCAGGCAATTTGATAATACCTAGAATATCAAAATCAACTGCGGGCGGCAGATCCTTTTCCTATTTGGCGCCTAAACTCTGGAATAACCTACCTAACATTGTTCGGGAGGCAGACACACTCTTGCAGTTTAAATCTAGATTAAAGACCCATCTCTTTAAGCTGGCATACACATAACATACTAATATGCTTTTAATATCCAAATCCGTTAAAGGATTTTTAGGCTGCATTAATTAGGTAAACTGGAACCGGAACACTTCACATAACACCGTACTTTCTACATCATTAGAAGAATGGCATCTACGCTAATATTTGTCTGTTTCTCTCTTGTTCCGAGGTCACCGTGGCCACCAGATCCAGTCTGTGTCCAGATCAGAGGGTCACTGCAGTCACCCGGATCCAGTACGTATCCAGACCAGATGGTGGATCAGCACCTAGAAAGGACCTCTACATCCCTGAAAGACAGCAGAGACCAGGACAACTAGAGCCCAGATACAGATCCCCTGTAAAGACCTTGTCTCAGAGGAGCACCAGGACAAGACCACAGGAAACAGATGATTCTTCTGCACAATCTGACTTTGCTGCAGCCTGGAATTGAACTACTGGTTTCGTCTGGTCAGAGGAGAACTGGCCCCCCAACTGAGCCTGGTTTCTCCCAAGGTTTTTTTCTCCATTCTGTCACCGATGGAGTTTCGGTTCCTTGCCGCTGTCGCCTCTGGCTTGCTTAGTTGGGGTCACTTCATCTACAGCGATATCGTTGACTTGATTGCAAATTAAAACAGACACTATTTCAACTGAACAGAGATGACATCAATGAATTCAATGATGAACTGCCTTTAACTATCATTTTGCATTATTGAGACACTGTTTTCCAAATGAATGTTGTTCAGTGCTTTGGCGCAATGTATTTTGTTTAAAGCACTATATAAATAAAGGTGATTGATTGATTGACTTTGACTGACCATAGTTAAAACTCAAATAAATCTCAAACCACATGTTCTGTCATTATTTAATCACCATAATGTAATTCCAAAGCTATTCAACTTTCTTTTTACTGTACAACACAAAAGATGGCATTTTGGAAAATGTCTCAAAAACGTTCCTTATTTAAATTAAGTTTAATTACAACTTTGAAGTATAATCACCTTTTTTATCACGTCTTACCGATATAAAATATAACTGAAATTGGTTAAAATATTTTGATGAGTTAACAGTAATACGAAAAATATATTATGCCATGACTTATTGATTACTGTATATAATTTTTCCATAATCATCCGATGCCTTAAACTTGCTACATGTTCCTCAAAAGAGCTCAATTAAAACTAGTTATGCATTAATTTCCAAAAAGGACTTCATCAAGGACACGTATGCAAATGAAGACAAGAATGCAACTACAATGCAATTAAAACAAAAATGCAGTGGCATCTTAGAAAAAGACAAGAATTATGATCCTGCACTGAAACAAATTGATGCAGGATTTATAAAAAAAAAATAATAATAATCATAAATCGCTAATGAAATTAACAAAGAAACAGCAAATAACACACTGAGCTAAACAAGAAGTTTAAATATTGAAATACTATTTTCTTGTAAATCATGCTTCAGTAATCTGTTTTATTCACAGCATCACCCCCCTAAAAAATGAACTAAAATGAAAAATGAATTGGCTATTTTTTTGCATGTTTAGGACTGTACAGCGAGACAAAAGGAGCATGACAAGCATCTGAAGGAGACATGGCAGATGGTGAAGAACGCTAAATTAATGAGAAATATAAATGCAGAATAAAATCAGGATACACCCACACATACACAAACACAAACACACACTATCGCTCTCATCTGTTCTTCTCTTGAAATAAAAAAAAGCTTTTCTTTCATCAGAGCGGAAAAGTGACTCTCTCTCTCCACTTTGATTAATTTCCGCTGCATTTCCATACAAAAGTGACCTCGTTCATTTCATCTGACCACTGAACAGCAGTTAAAAGGCATAAAAGAGAGAGATGGAGAGCGAGACTGGGCAGATTTCCAGTTCAATCTGAACGGGTGTAACTCAGGTCAGTGCTACCGGAGACGGCTGAATGTTCAGTAAAACCAAGAGATTTCCTCGTAGCCTAATAGAATCAGTGCAGACTTAAAAAACAAGCGTCCTGAAATCCTGACAGTTTGATCTGCGCATGTTATTTTGATTTGGTGTGATATTTAGACATCGTGGTTAATTACCGCGGCGAATACACAGAGATGTGTCTCTATGTGTGTGTGTGAATCCATTAGACGACTTTTAAAGCAAAAGTTCATTCTGTCATCATTTACTCACCGTCATGTTTCTCCACAAGTGTGACCTTCTTTCTCTGGTGGAGAGATTTCACACCGTTCTTTCTCATGCAATTAAAATGAATCGGGGCAGACCAAAAAAAGCATGATAAAATATAAAATTACTACTTATGACTTCTGCATTGTATTGCAAACCAAATGTGCAAGTCATTGCTTGCTGCTTCTTTAAAACTTCTCTGTATACGCAAGACAAAAGATATATCATACTTCCTCAGCTGATGGAGGCGCATGAAGATTTACAAACATGTTTTGCATTACAGGATGTCCAAATGAAGTGTTATCTAATTTAAGATGCACTTATGCATGCATTTCTAGAACAAATATCTATCTACAATTTTGAATAACACTGTAAAGTTTGTTATATGTAAGTGCTGCTGAAGGAGCTTTTTGGCTCAGTGCACGAAAATAAATCTCATTCTGAGAAAATGGTGTTTAAAGATATTGAATTTAAGGTCTTGCTATGAATATGGATTGTAATTGAAATCTACAGACGCAAATAGATAAAGTGCTATAACTAAGTGCTATACTCTGAATGGTTTCTTTCTACTATTCAGAATTTTTTTATGAAACGCCAAAAAGCACAAAATCTCAAAACTGACAGATCCATGAAAAAACAAACAGCCTCTGTAATAGCTCATCTCTTTGCATGACCTACAACAGAGGTATGAGACCCAAAAATGAGTTGAATTTTAGCACCTCCGGTTCCTTTGTCCTGAAGTCTATTGGGATTTTTGAATAGGTTTTTGGTTAAATGCCTAAAATATTGTCTCTCACTGTAATGCATTTAAAATCTGGCTATCATCTCTCTAAACGTTTGTTTTAAATGATTTTCTGTCCTTCTACGTTCTTGAATAACTCCTCTATCCTGTCCAATTCAAAACCTAAGATTGCACTCAAACCTCATGACATTTCAATCTAATGTTAATATAACTTCAGGTGAAGCTTCACAGGAACTAGTGGATAATCCTTAAATGCTTTGCTTTCATTTATTTTATTGAAAGATAAATTATAAATGTCTTCAGAGAAAACAAAGACAATCTGATGAAAATGACATGCATTAAAAATTTTTTTTAAATATGTGCCTGAAAATCAACATAAACTCTAAATTGACCCTGTTTACTTTTAAACTTATATGTTTCTGGTTCTCAGTGCACATTATTATCACTATTATATAAAAAGCAAAATATAAATAACGACAATGTTAAAAAGAAGTTATCGGAGTAAAATTGTTTCTGCTACTTAATCTACGTCAGCGGATTGGTCGAGGGTTGTGATGTCACAAATATGATTGACAGCTGTATAGTCCAATGCTCATTAACCTGAGAATTTTTTTAAGAGATAGTGGCAAAACAAAAGCACAGGGGAGAAAGAGAGAGAAAAACGAAACAAAATACACAAAACACACGTGGGACATAACAGTCTACTTCAAATTTTCATATTTATTTCAGTGTGTTCCAATGAATAAAAAAAAAAAGGCAATTGTGAATTTTTATCTCACAATTCAGCTTTTTTTCGCTCAGAACTATGTAATATAGATGTGCAATTCTGACTTTTTTTCTTGCAGTTGCAAGTATATAAAAAGTCAGAATTGTGAGATAAAAAGTTGCAATTACCCTTTGTTTTTTGGTTGAGAAATTTAGCAATTTCTTTGATTTAAAGTGATAAAATGTTATAGTAAGGACTTTTTTGATATTTTGAAATCGAATATATAAATATGTGTATATTTATACTGTATATTTGCACTACTGAAAGGCCGTGCAGGCTAATCAAAAGTCAAAATTGTTATTGTTTTCTTGAACATACATTTTAACTTTAAAATAAAATGTATTGTGAAGTCAAAAGGTATGCAAACATTGTTTCATGTTGGCTTTACAGAGACGATTTTGCAAAGTCATCATCATGCTGCATGTTTAATCTTTTCTTAGAGCAAGTTTTCAGCATTTAAACCCATCTTTTTCTTTTAAAATTCTTTTAAAATCTCTAAAATCATGCGTAGCCACCCGCAACCATTTAACACCGGCCTCAAAAAAATCAAATGAGAGAAATTAGTCATGGCTGAAATTAGAGCTGGCTTGAGAGCGGATGAGTCTGGGATCATGAAGTCACCGGACGGCCGGAGAGATCAGAATAGATGTTTGTGGAAATGTCAGAAAGCATCAGCAGCGTTGGGATAACAGTAATTCACAAACACATTTTCTCAATCCCATGAGGCTTTGAGATGATCAGCGATTCCTTTTGCCATTTCTATAGGAATAAACTGCAACTAAAAGGGTTTGTGCAAGGAGCCCAACGACGTGAAATCAAAACTGACCCAATTTTCTCACTTAATAAATGTCCCTGCACATATTGTGAGTGATTCATCAGTGCACATTATTCCAAATAAAAAAAATTGCTTTAATGAAAATGCCTTCGAAACTAATTTTCTGTTCTGCGGGTGTAATCAAGACCACATGGGTGGGACGGATAATATTAAGCAAACTTGATTTTACTGTGAAAAATTTGCAGCCGTGACACTGGTCACCAGGGCATTGTTATACAGTTGCTTTGTGTTTTGTGTGGTTGCCAGGGCATTGCTAATTGGTTGCTTCAAGTGTCTATTATGTCAAAATAAATATATTTAAACATGCATATATTTCCTAACAAGATGAAATGCAAGAAATTGTATTCTATGTTATGCATTAGCTAAAAATGTTCAGATTGCAGCCAGATGCAACCCAAATCATCGTGCAAAACACCACAGACTGAAGACTCCAGCTGTCACCTGTCTGTTTGTAAAACAGGAAGTGTCTGCTGCACGGAAAACAAAGCCACATTTACATTAGAAAGGCTGAAATACTTCAAAAATTCCAACCCCGTTTGCAGAAATGGAAACTAACGGTGAAAAAAACATGCTCCATGACCCCCTGGAGATGCCTTTCAGATTCTGCACTGCTTCATATAAAACACACGCTAAGAAACATACAACTTCTGATATAAAGACTACAGATTCACAAACCTCCGGAAAGGTGAGGAGTGCAATTCCAGGGCCACATGCATCACCAGGCCGTTTGCTAAAATAACTGTTTTTAAACAGGTTTCCTATACTGTCATTGGGCAGATAAACAGATAGTCCCGCCCCTAACTCTCGCTATTGGTCCATCGGTTGAGTCAAATTAGCTGTTTTTGCCTGGCAGAGATGAATCTAGAAATATATTAAGGTTTTAGATAATTGTGGCTGCGTATTAAACTGATGAAACACTTAACCTTAAAATATCTATTCCTACATTAATACATACAGACAAAATCATGTAGTTGATCCCATCAGAAAAACGTTTAGCTCATTTTTTTTACCCTAAAGTATATATTATGTATACAATAATATGCATGTATGTATGTATATATATTTATTTAGAGAAAGAGAAACAATATTGATAATCGTAAAATATAAATAAAATATAATAAAATAAATACAATTATATATATATAGTTATACTATTATATATACATTTTATTTGTCACAGTAAATTTATTTCAGAATGATTATATAATATAGTATTATACATGTAGATAATTTTTATTATTATTATCAGGTTTTATAATTCTCATTACTGTAAATCTACATTTTGCATTATAATAAGACATCAGAGAGAAATTTTAATAAAATAAAATTAAAACACGAATAGTCTTAAAAATAGGATTAATTTTCTTAATTGCCATTTCTCTTTAAGATATCAGTTCTTATTTGATTTCTTTCGATTTTGGGGTGAAATATGACCCAGACATGTTTTGGCCAGATTCACCCTCTAAGAGACAGTCTGAATTGAATCCGATTGGCATCACAGATAGAAAAACATAAAAACAAAATTAGCCAGTAGAACCAAACGAGGCAGGACTGTATGTTCTTAAGTGGCACCGTGTCCTTTTGCGCTTTGGCCGGAGTCTGTTATGCAGCACTGCGTGTGTCGCTGAGAAAGGGTTTGAGACTGTGCTCCTCGTAAAGGTTCCTGTGGCTTGTTAAGGGCACATTCTGTGCCTCGTTAAGCCAGCTGTGTTCCTGCGCTCATCAGCGCTAGTGGCTGATAGAAACGATGCAAACGCAGCTCGCATCTCTCTCTCTCTCGCTCACTCCATCCACCCACGCAGCTCAGAGTTTACAATTCAAATGAAAAGGACAGAGAGTGAAAGAAGGTAGAGAGGTTGCCATGGAGAATATGCCGGTTTGTCATTAATAATCATTCAAAATATTCTCATTCACACTGAAGTCTGAGAAACAAAGAGACGCATCTCTCCTACAGGACCAGCGCATAAACAAGTGCTTGCAGGTGTGTATCACTGTGTGTGTGTGTGTGTGAATGCAGCCAAGCAGGTAAAGGGATCAAAAGAAAAGAAACAGATCGAAACGAGACGAGAGAGCAGCCCAGAGTCACGATGAAACCCTCGCTGGAGCGCTTACTCTTCAAAACCAGAACCAAAACACCTCAATGTGACAGCTTTACTAACCTCACGTTCTATATTTCACAACACCTCGCTTATCTTCTGATGTTACTCGCTCACTAGTGGATGCTCTGCAGTGAATGGGTGCCGTCAGAATGAGAGTCCAAATAGCTGATAAAAACATCATAATAATCCACAGCACTCCAGTCCATCAGTGAACATCTTGACAAGCCAAAAGCTGTCCATAACCCATAATAACGTTCATCCACTGTTGTCCTCTCACATCATAATTTACTTGTAAATGCTGCTTGATCTGTGTAGCTTCCTCCCCTGATTCAGACGAGATTGTTTTTTCGAAAGCAGTAGTATGGATAGAGGACTCATATTTTAGCTGGAAGCAATGGTGTAAAGTTAAAACGCGTTGATTGATTAGTTTCTTACAAACATGCAGCTTTTGGCTCCACAAGACATTCACTGATGGACTGGAGTGTTGTGGATTATCGGGCCATATTTTAACGATCTAAGCCTATGGTGTAAAGTTCACGGCACAAGTGCACTAAGGATGTGTCTGAATCCATTTTTGCTAGTTTAACCATGTGAACAATGGTCGTGCACCGGGCACATGGTCAAAAAGGGTTGGAGCTATTCTCTTAGTAAGTCATGGGTGTGTCTTGGGCGTGACATGCAATAAACCAATCAGAGTCTCATCTACCATCCCTTTAAAACCAGTTGCGTTCAACAAAATGTGTAAGAATCAACCTTTGTTAGTCACAATTTAAGCAAATTTTTGGCAATAATCCAAAAGCCAATGGAAAAATAGAGGTTTTTGTCGAGGGGTCCAGATTGTTGATCATTTATGGGCTGGCCGACAAAATTATCACCACTTCAGCACTCTATGATGTCATTGTTCTAAATGGAACCTTTGTTTTTAAAGTGATAATTCACCCAAAAAAGAATATTCTCTCATCATTTACTCATTCCAAACCTGTATGACTGACTTTCTTCTGTAGGACAGAAACAAAACAACAAAATTACAGCCCATTTTGTGATCCACGGTAGAAAGGAATGAAATGAGGGTCAGAATGACAACAGAATTTTGGCGAACCATCCCTTTAAAAAAAAACAGAGTTCCGTTTAGAACCATGACATCACTGAAGAACCTTTCAAAATTCCACTAAGAACATTTCTGGGTACACTATCATTTTAAGACTAAGCATGTATGATGAGCTCCTCAGATGTCCTAAAACTGAATTATTTCTATTTCACTTTCTGCTCTTCTCTAATATTCTTCTCCTAATCGTGCTATTTGGCTTTCTCTCCGTTACGGCCGTCTCTCACTCCCCCGCCCCTCTCCATCTCCGACTCTTTTCCAGCGCTCGTCTCATGCCACTCTTTTTCTGCTTTTAAATTCCACCCAATTTAGTTAAACTAATCTCTCTTCCATCCTTCAATTGCTCTCTCCACAGCTGCTTATTCCTGAGAGGAGACGGTATGAGACGCGCAGACAGAGAGACGGATGCGAGCGTGGGAAGAGAGCTGAAGTCCTTGAGGTCTTAAGTGAAGGTTACACTCCACCAGATTCTGACACAAACACACACACACACACACACACACTATGTTCTAAATGATGATTAGGAACACAATGGCTTCATTTACCATGACTACTGTGTGTGCTCTCCCAGCATGCTTTGCAGAAGAGATGGCCATAACCATGTCTGATGTTATTGATGCCGAAAATCATTGGCATCCCTTAACAGATCAAATCTGTCAAAATTTTAATGTGCGTATTCAAATGAAAAAAATGAGATTTGAAAGCTATCAGCTACTGAAAGCTATTCAGTCTGTTTAATACACTAAAATACTTTATGACTTCAGGCAACTTGGAATATAGTGCGTTGTTCATATGGACCAATTTTTGGTGTTTTTAATTTGGTGTAATTTTTAGAGAATCTTTTGTTGCATTTTTTTTGTCCATTCATTAACAGGTATGTCTGGGTGTCTTTTTGCCCATTTATCTGTGTGTGTGTGTGTGTGTGTGTGTGTGTGTTTGTGTGTGTGTGTGTGTGTGTGTTTACCAGTTCAGTTTTACACTGTCTGCCATCTTAATTAAGTCTGGGACACATTCCAGGTCCTCAGCTTTTGGGACCAGTCAGTAAAAGTGCTTACAACTCTGAACCACATGCACACACACACACACACACACACACACACACAGTCTCTTGAGTCTCAGAGATCAGACGTGGAGTGGGGTGGGGGGGGGTGTTTCTGGATCCATCTAATACAGTGGGATGAAAGGAGAGCAAGTGGAGTCGGGGGATGGAAGTACATCATGTGTTTGTGTGTGTGTGTGTGTGAGAGAGAGAGAGACCTCAGAGGAAAAGAAACATGTTTAGGTGTAAGAACAGAGTCGTAAGCCTGGAGCATCTGAAGAGCAGAGCTATGACTACAACTAAAACTAAAATTGAAACTACTGCTTTAAAAAATATATAAAATATAAAAAAAGTAAACAAAAAACTAACACTATATGAAACAAAAGCCATCGAAGACAATCGTCTAAACTCTGAAAACTATCCCAATCATCTCAGTGGTTGCTCGACTAGTGCAGCATTTTCTCAGAAGCCGATCACTTGAGCTCTAAATGTCATGTGATAAACTTTTAGTCACACTTGTTTAGTCACACAAGTGTTTCTTTTTGTTTTACTCTTTATAGATGTCCACACACACACTTCACAAACATCTTAACGCACAATTCCCATCTGACACTAAAAGAGTCCACAAAGACAGAACACATGTGACACTTCTGTAACAGACACCATGCACATCGCGCCTCATCGCTGTCGTGTGTGTGTGTGTGTGTGTGTAGCATGTAGCAAATCAAGTCATATTTTAGCTATGAGTTTGCAGTTTAAATGGAATTTTAACGTCACTGAATCCAATTCACAAACCAAAGACTGATTTTTGCAATGAAACATTCAAAAAGTTATTGAAAGCAATTCACAAACAAATTACTCTTTTGATCAAACTCCAGTAATGAACTGGTGAAAAAAGACTCTTATCATTGCAATAAATTGTCAAGAAGGCTGACATGTAGAATCAGTCTAATGAATTAGTCACTGAATCCAATTCATAAACAAAAGACTCTTATTATGTAATTATTGTAATGAATTGGTCAAAATGACTCACAGACTTCAGCTGAATGAGTCTGAATCCGCTTACTGACTCACATCTGGATGTTGACCATGTAAATGAATCACTCACCCTCAGTGTGGATGGCAGATACGTAGGTCCAGTTGTATCTCTTCACTATGTGCACCATGGCTCTGGCCTGCTGGATGTCTGATGGGACGACCCTCATGAAGTATTTGTAGAGTGATTTGTCGCTCAGGTCCATACTGGTGGCGGAGTAAGCGATCTGCGGGATATTAAACAGCTGCAGTAAATTCTGCACTTGAATGGCCACTGAACTTGAACCCGGACCGATCAGCCCCACGATTGGCTTCTTGCCCTTCATGGCCGTGGCTCCCGAATCCGCGCACCTAGTCCCGCCCCCAGCCTCCTCGCCTTCATCAGCAGCAACCAGTGAGTCCCGTATGAATTCAATGCTTTGCTCCAGAGCAACGGAGGAATGCCAGCAGGAGTCTCGGATCTCGCAACCCAGCGTGACGTTGGGGAGGATTTTGGGTCGGCATTGATTCGGTCCAGCGTGTGCATCATAGCCTCCACACGCTGGATGCCATACTGCTCCCGAACCGCCCCGCATTTGCGCTCGTGCACTTTGTCGGCCGGGGGCTGGTGGTGGACGGAGAAGAGAGCGCCGATGATGATGTCACCGGGGATGTGGGCGACGACGCGTCGCTCGTTGGACTGGGCCACCGCCGCCAGGGACACCAGTCGCCAAAGCAAAACCGTAAAGAGATACAATCTGACCATATCGGAGTAAATTCTGTTCCTGTTCAGGCCAAAGACGCGCTCACAGCGAAGAAGTTCAGTCCTGTTGCTTCACTCCTTCTCTGAACTTGCTATTTCTGACTGCACAAAAACGGGATTCTGGAATCATGCGGCTTTTATGAACTGTGCTGTCATTTGTCCGAAAGCTTCTGTGACGACCCTGAGAAGGATGCTGGGTCGTTGCCGTGGCAACCTGGAGCTGGGGACGGCATGAGATGAG